>NC_079441.1:30945662-30950662 GCF_903798145.1 Danio aesculapii | reverse complement strand
TAAAGTTGTAAATAATGTTCAGTTCGTTGCGCATAGTGATTGTTTGGGAGCTGCGCAGTATGAATTGCATGTGTGTTTTTTCCTCAGAAACACAGCAGCCATGACATGAGCCGCACGTGGCAATAAAAGTGGAACCAAAGCACGCACATCATTTAAATGATCATATCGCATTTTAGTTAAGATTACGACAAGCGTTTGATATGTTTTCATTCATAGCTAACACATAGCATTGTGCATGAAAATAAATGTTGACTGGGTAAATATAACTATTCTAGCCTATATAACACTGACTAAAATACAAAAGGCAATCTAATAATGACAAATGTTTTATTTTACCAGTAAAAAAAAATTGTTTAATAGTGTTGTCAATGACAAATGACAAGTATATGTCTCAAATTTAATAATTCAACTTCAGAATTATGAGTAGTTGTATTCTGACGCCATCATTTTACTGTGAATTATCAAAGGGCATATCTTAAGTCTTTTCAAGTCCACCATTCCAAGTCTTTACAAAATGCAGCATTGTAACCGACAGTAGACCTACACATAGGCCTAATATTATTGTTGTTGTTTTACCATATGTTTGAGAAATAACAATAATCATAGCCTATTCATATTAACCTTTATTTTACATCTTCAGAATCATGAAAAATAGTGATCTTGAATTTAAGCAAAAAAGAAATCATGATTCTCATATTAGCCAGAATCGTGCAGCCATACTACAGACCCAAGCCTTCTTTCAGCAGCAAAAAAATAAATAAAATAAATAAAAATCTAACTTTTCCTTTTACTATAGTGCTCAATTCACATTTGCACATATTAAACATGAATAAAACAGCAATAATTAACAATGCTTTAGTTCTAATAAACATCTCATAATTGTTTTATGATAACATGTTCTCAAATTTTACAACAAAAGTGGTGAGAAGGAATTATTAATCCACTAAAGACGAATAAGCTATAAAAATATAGGCCAATACCTGACATTTATCAGCTGATATCTGGACAGCTTAAAATAACAGTTGTTTTAATACAACATCAGCAAGGTCAAAATTCCACATGCTTGCTAATGTTTGGCAGCGAGTGCTGACCAGATGTCTTTGACAGGATCACCTAAATGCAAGTTGCCTCCCATAAGAGTTTGATACTGACAGGATTCAGAAAAACACCCACATCTTATCGCCAGCAAGTTCTTTTCCACAGCACTCAAACTGGACCGTGCGTTCCCTTCACTTTCTCTCTGGAGAGGTGAGCTGAGCTGGACGGAAGCTTGATGGGAACAAAACCCAAATAAAAAGCAGCTTTCTGGGAAGCAATTTCACATTCCAGTGAGACCAGAGAGGCTTCCCACCTTCCAGTAAGAGTGTGTGTACAGACCTGTCTGTGGAGGCACCTATTTGCGTGTCTGTGTGTGTTGTGACACCAAGAGACTGAATGTGTGTGTGGCTCAGTGTTTTCCCAGTCCATCTTACTCAGTAAACCCTTCTGTTTATCGTTCGGCACATCATTCTCCCTCTGTTTCTCTCTCTCCATCCTTCCCCTTCATTCCTTTCCACTGATCTCAGAGCTTCATCCTGTCATTTGTCTGGTGTCCATTAGAAAAAGAAGATGTGATGGGAGACAGGCGTTTGTAACGCAGCAGATGGCCTTCTTCAAGCCTCCATCAGGAAGCTCACATTAAACAAACCCATTAACTGCCAAGGCAACCTGCCTGCGTCCCAACAACACGATTGACTGTGAGCGATCTCCAAATAATCACTGGCCATCTCTATGAGCATCCGCAACTGTCCGCTTGTGCTGGACAGAGATGAAGTCAAGCGTGTCAACGGCGTGAGGAGTTGTCCTTCTGACTCTCTCAGCTGCTTCAGACCAAACACTGTGAATCAGACTGACTTTGACAACAGTTCAGCACTCTGAATGAATTATAGAGGGGCCTCTTCAGTATTTCAGTGCATGCCCCACACTCTGCTTAGTCTTCCACATACTCTCTCCAACACAATTATAACTAGGGCTGCACGATACTGGGAAAATCAACTATATATGGTATTGTTGTTGAGCAATGTGATAACGATATTTCTTACAATATAACATCTCCTTAGATAAATGCTATTTTAATAGCTCTGATTTAAACTTATTGATATTAAAATAGATATTCAATTCTAATGGTGTAAATGCACAGCTAGTACTTTTCAGCCACCAATAAACTTCCTGTGAAAGGTTTATATGACTATTTTTAATTTCAAGTTCCTTTTACAGCATCAATGTTTTAATGTAATTCAAATATAATCAGTTAAATAGACTTAAGCGGAGCTGCACGGTGGCGCAGTGGGTAGCACGTTCGCCTCACAGCAAGAAGGTTGCTGATTTGAGCCTTGGCTGGGTCAGTTGGCGTTTCTGTGTGGAGTTTGGACGTTCTCTCCGTGTTAGCGTGGGTTTCCTCCGGGTGCTCCGGTTTCCTAAGACATGCGGTACAGGTGAGTTGGCTAAATTGTACGTAGTTTATGTGTGTGAATGGGTGTTTATGTTTCCCAGGGATGGGTTGCAGCTGGAAGGGCATCCGCTGCGTAAAACATATGCTGGATAAGTTGGCGGTTCATTCCGCTGTGGCGGGCCCCAGATTAATAAAGGAACTAAGTCGAAAAGAAAATTAATGACTGAATAGACTTAAGCAGTCATTTAGTTGTTCAAGCCTAAAACGAGATGAAAGATTACATTTAAATGTAATTGAATTCAGGAGCAGCAGGTTAGAACAGAAACTCCATTGAAAATACTGGGGTAACATAAACGTCCATATTTTAAAGACATGACAAGGAACAATGTAATTTAAAGCAGTGCTTCTCGTCTGGTCTGAGACCCACTTTATATCGTATCTCAGTCAGGCAGTGGAGATCATTTATTTTTAAAGAAATCAGATCTTAAACGCGGCATGACAAAATGGCATGACAGTTTAACGGAAGCTCTTGAGCTGGCTGACTGAAAATGAAAGGTCTGCGTGCATATTACCCCATTCACTTAGAAAAAAAAGGTCAAGGTGCAAACATTTAATCTTTTAAACACTATGAGTGAACATAGTGATATTCTGACTTTGGCTGTTTTCATTTTCCTTTGTCATCTTGACTCCCGCCATTAGTGTTTATTTATAGCTCTAGGTTCTGCTTTGAGCTGCTCCAGCCAATAGCAGAGCAGCAACTACTGGGGAGGTGGGGATAGGGATAATGCGGCCTGATATGATTGGTAAAATTTAGATAAATAACTAATGCATTAAAATTTTTTATTTTAATCACACTTCACTGCGATACATACATTGCATATACTATTGTCGCGATAATGATTAATTAGTGATATAATGAGCAGCCCCATTTACAACTTTTCTGCAACACTTCATATTCAAAAATACTCCTGTCGTCAGCTGTGATGAGATGTAGAAACCACTCTCCACACTCTTGATTTCAGCTTGAATTGCACCATAAAGCCATTCAATTGAGTGTGAGGATTAAGATTAAGTATTCGTGTAAAGTTAAAATGACAATGTGTGAGTGTGAATGGTCACATACAGTATAAAGGGTTTTAGGCTACATAATGTAGATGCCGTAAAAAAGCCAGTTTGGATGAGGAGTGTTTTTCGTCTACACAGCTTTACAGTTTTAAAACAAAAATGCACTTGCGTAAACACAGTCTTGCAAAAATATTAAATGAATTCATACTTTTGTTCAGCAAGAACACAACAAATTGATCAAAGATAGTAACAGAAAAAAACTTACATTGTTACAAAAGGGATAAACTTAACTTTCTATTCATCAGAAATCCTGGATAAACATGAACACAGCTTCACTACATATTAAGCATCATAAACATTGTCAACATTGACAACAAAAATAAATGATTCTTTCTCAGCTACCAAATTAGCATATTAGAGGGATTTCTGAAAGATCAAGTGACACTGAAGACTAGAGAGAAGGCTAAAAACTCAGTTTTCCATTACATGAAAAACATATATTGAATATATAGAATATAGAAAACAGTCATCATCAGCTATAAAAACATTCTTCAATATTACACCTTTTTATCAAATAAATGCAGTCTTAATATCATTTCAGCGACATTATCACAATGTGCAAATCTGCAATAATCACATCACATGATCTGCACTGTCGACTTGTGATTATAATTAACTAGAACTACAGTTCAGAATCCATGCTATTTGGGGATCATTTGCATAAAGTTGAATCTTAACAAAAGAAAAAATAATAATTGGGATGAGTTTCCAAAATTCAATCTTATTTAAACTATTTTGGCACAAGAATTTATAATGTTTGTATCTTTAACAAAAATTCACTTTATTGAATTATTTCTACAATTAATACTATATTGTATTATTTTAGATTTGATTATTGAATTTCTGTTCCTCAATACTTCTAGACTCAACAGAAATCTATAAAGCACTATTTCATTTAAATCTTTGTTCTATTGTATTTATCTATGTTTGTAATTTGTTTATTATATTTCATGCAGGTAAACTGCCCGTTAAACCCATCCCAATCAAAGCAAAATTATCAATTAATTTCAATAAAGCTGTCATGTTCTGAAATAATATTCACATGGCAATATTTATTGTAGAAAAACTACACATCGCAATGTTAATTTTTTTGCCCTGCTGATAATCATAAAAAGCTAAAATCACACAGACCCCAAATTTTTCTGGACAAGGTCAAATATTTAGATATTAAAGAAAAATATATATGTGAAATATTAGATTTCTTAATATCTGCTCTGCTTAATATTTTTGAATATTTAATGCTTAATATCAACATGGAAACATTGATTATTTTCATTATCTTCCTCCTCATTAAACACTGAACAATATTTATATTTTTGTGAGTAGTTTGACAGTTTTTTTTTACAGTAATCTGTTCCTCATTTCTAACCTACTTGAGCTGTTTTCCCCCTCTGAGTGCTTGCGTGTCATTAGATTTGCATGGTCACTTGTCACCTCAAATCTC
>NC_079441.1:30843162-30940662 GCF_903798145.1 Danio aesculapii | reverse complement strand
ACACACACACAAACAATATCTCACACCATATTACTGCCAGGAAACTAGTAGATATGTAATTTCCAAAAATTATCAATAAAAGTCAGTTAGTGATACTCTGCTGGCTGATTTGCATGTTGATTCTAATCGGGAGCCGTTTATGTTTCATTTAGTCAGTAGGTATAGTGTAATGTTTACCATGGTATTTTTCTGTCATTTCAAAATGCCACATTATTTTCACTTTGTGACACTTATTCAATCAGCGTGTCAGTGGGAAAGTACAGGCTAAGTGTGTGTGTCAAACATTTTGGTGAATTACATTTGTTTGGGTTGGTTATATGTTTGAAAGAAAGAAAAAATGTTGACTTTAGCGATGATGAGGCTTCATTTAAATGCCACAAACCACATTTTTTTAAATAACCTGTCCAGGAGGTGGTGCTGATTAACAACAGTATAGTTAAAAGACGTTAAAATCAAATAAAATAGATTAAAACTATCAGTTTAAAGCTGTCTAAATGTGACCGTTTATACGCATCAGCTGCCGACCGGAAGTTCTTAGCATTCTCCTTGCGCATACACAAAGCATAATGGGTAATTTTGCGTTCTAAACAAAGGGATTTTCAAATGTAAGATTTTTTAATGTGTTTTTATGTTTTGTAAAAGAATCTGTGTTTTTGAAACTTATGAAGATAGCAGAGGTCAATTATTTGTTTTAATTTTTACCATGACATATTTACTGTTCCAAAATATTATAAATGCTGCCTAAAATAAAATATATTTTGTTAAATGGGGAAAAAAAGTTGTTGTTTTTTACCCAGACATTTAAAATGAACTTATTTAAATGCCGTGATACATTAATCCAAGGTTATCATACCGTCAGAAACTTATACCAGCCCATGCCTAGCAGTTTTCTATTTCATAAACTTTGTTTGGTAAAATACATTAGCAATTTCTAAGTACAAATATATAAATTTCCAAAATAACCCCAGAACAATGTAAATATAAATGTAAAAGGGTTAATAAATAAAAAGGAGTGATGTGCATCTAATCAAACTGTGATGAGGTCTAGTGTCTGTGAATAATGAAGTCTGCATGTTCCACGCGTCTGTGTGAGTGAATGATGTGCTTTCATTTAATACACAGATACATACTGAAGACACCATGATATGCGAAAACATGAACTTGAACTCAGGAGCTGCTCTAATATTCTCTTATTTACAAGCATTTTAGCTTCTTGTCAGAAAAATGATCAGTGTATCATCATGTACACACATAAACTCAAGCAACAAGCCATCAAAATAAAAATGTGATGTAATTTGACAGAAATGTATTGCTATTGTACAGCAGCCTGCACTTCTCGAAGTAATAATGAAGTCATTCATTTTATTTTCAAAAAAAGAAAAAACTTCCTAGATATTTTATTGAAATAAAAGTGAGAAATTAAACAAAAAGTTATTTAGGGACCCTAAAACCTAACTCTAACACCTTAATTTTTGTTAAACTGTAAATATGTTGTCGCTAGTTTAATAAAAAAAAATGTATTAATTAAACAAATAAAAATTATACTAATAAAAATAAGATTAAGTAAAATACATGAATAAAATATCTTAGGAAAAAAGTAAGATAATAATAAAAGACAAACATTTTACAAGGAATTCAAAATACAAAGAATACATTGCCACTAAAGAAAAAGCATGGTTAACACTACAACACAATAGACAAACGTTTACTAGGTGCTTGTTAAAAAGAAAAAAATAAATGTATATCAAAGGCATTTGATTCAAAGTGCAGCGTAATAAGCAATGAACTTTCATTGCAGAGTTAAGTATATAGTTACATCCGCCAATACAGCTCAGTCAAGGTCAAAGTTTCCCTGGTGTGGAGCGATACTACAGTGCATATTTGTTTCTTAAGCCGGTGCTAAGTCTCTCACTCGCCCTGCTCCGATACTCCGCCTAAACAGAGTATGATTAACCTGAAGCATTGCGCAACAACCTGCCGGAGTGAGCAAACTATATTAACCTCGCAAGACTGCTATCTAGACCAGGGAATAATGATCAACTAGACTGTGCCCACTCTCCTTCTCTCACACTTTTACACACACACACACACACACACACACACACACACACACACACACACACACACACACACACACACACACACACACACACCACACACACACACACACACACACACACACAAATGTCCCTCTCTTATCTTTTCTTCCAACATATTTTTCTTTGTCACTTTACCAGTTTTCAAACTCTGACTCCCTCCCTCTATTGTCCTTTCTCTCGCTAATTCTCCAGTTCTGTTCTTCTCTGCGGGGAGAGACAGTGTGGCGACAGCTGAAGGCGACCCAGAGGACGGGCAGACAGAACTGCCCTACTATTATCAATTACATAAATAAATACCACAAATGCAGTAAAGCGTGCAGCAGGGCTGATGCAGGCGGATGCAGCAATGCTGCTGGAATGGTGGCAGTGATTTTTCACGATTCATGACTATTACCACACAGACTGAATGACAGATCATTCAGATCGGTCCAATCATCTGCTCAGCATCACTGGTGGATTGATCAGTAATGTGTATTTGATCAAAAACAGGTCAGTGCGAACAAGGCATGGGGATGTTAAGGTTTGAAAAAGTAGCACTTTTAAAACCGCTAAAATTTTCTCTTAAACCTTTCCTGCGGTATATATATATATATATATATATATATATATATATATATATATATATATATATATATATATATATATATATATATATATATATATATATAAGTTTTTTCATTTTTGAGTTTTTTTATGTGTTGTCAAAGATCACAAACATTAAAAGCAGTACACGATTCAGCAAACATTTGAAAATCAAATACAGTATACAGTATACAATTACAGTATGCACCAATACCCAAGCATGCTTTGGACCTGAACAGTGCAGTGGCTTACTTTATATCCAAGAAAAGAAAGTTAACAAAATCTGTGTGTTTTTTTTTAACTAATGAAGACAGCAGAAGTCAAAGATGTATTTAAATTATTTTATTCTTATATGTTTACTATTTCAAAATATTTTAAATGTTTCTTAAAATAAAATATATTGTGTTCAAAGGGAAAAAAGTTGTTGTTAAAGGTCTCGCGAAGAGCTCCGAAATGTGTGTTTTTTTATTCTCTGTTTGATGTAAACTCAACTGAAAAATGAAGAGAGCGTAGGACAAAGATAAGCTCCTCCTCTTTATAAAAAAAAAAACAGCCAATCCGCTTCTTAAGTAGTGACGTATGGAATACTTTTTCCGGGTCTAAGCCGCTACTCATTTGAATTAAGAAAAAATTAGTTTATGACAACTTTTTAGTCATATCACACATTAAAGTGAATTTTATATGAAATCACACAACAGTCTCTGGACTTGATGCATCACAGACACCAATATTTTAACAATTTATAAAAAAATGTATCACTTTCCGGCCATCTGATATTAGGCATGGATATATATATTGCAATTGTGATTTTCGAAAGTATTACAGCGATTTGTAGACATTTATTATTAACATTTGTTAAGTCTCCCCATACAGTTTGATATAGCGCTTGGACCTGGAAGCCGCTTCGCATGACGTTACACTTAACAAGTGGATAGCATTTCGTTTTTATTTCAGCTCTGCCAGTGAGAGCGGTTGAGATCAAGCACATCAAATGAAAAACAAACGAGAATCGTCTTGAAGGGGGCGGGGCTTGTTAGACACTAGAGAGCATTAGATTGGTTAATATTTGATGAAACAATGAAATATGAGGTGACGTGAAAAAAAAACATGATCGATTTAGGCGACAAAATAGATGTTTAAATCAGTTTTACATTTTCTAAACGCAAATTTTGACACTGTTTTGGAGCACACTAGCTAATAGATAACCTTAAAACTAACAGATTGAAACTAACATCTGACGTTCTTATTTTAATTTCACAGGACGTTTAATACTGTGATATTTTTATCCAAGCTTATCATACCGTCACATTCTTAAGCCTGGTTTATACTCGACGCGTCCGCTTGTTCGCTTGAGTGCATGCGGCGAATGTGACGTCATTGCAGAGTTTGCAGATATTCGCTTTGGGTGCGCGCAGCATGATTTCGGCTGGCGGTGAGCACTGCATTTTTTGAGACTCGAGCGAACAGTGCGTGCGGCGCCGCAACTGATTTGAGTTGAATATGAAACACTTTGAAGAGATTTTGTCTGAAACAGGACGACTGTACAGACATCTTTATGACTCGTGATCATAGAGATAACCAGATGATCAATAATTCTTGGCTAGAAATTGCAACAGCAGTGGGAAAGGAGAAAGTTTTTGTTAAAAGGTTTGGAAAAACCTGAAGGATAAGTTTATTAAAACCAAAAGAGGCCATGGCAAAAGTGGAGACCCAGGTACACAATTACAGAAATATGTTTTTCCACCAGTCATAGATTTTACACTGATGTATTTTGCTTAATTTTGAGTTTAAACAATTTAATAGTTACAAAACTACAATGAAGTCACTGAATAATTTCTTTGATAACTGGAAAGGAATATTCAGACCAATTGGATTACAATATACTGATGCCTTGTTTCTCTGGGCTTTATTGGTGTAATCACGTTGGACCATTATTGCCTTTTTAGCATAAGTATAGGACAGAAACTAGCCAGACAATAATGTGTGAACTGTGGAGTGGACTAAATCTAAAAAACATGTGTATTTTTTAGTAAGTGTGCTTTTTTTGCTTTTATTTTTGTGATGATAAAACATATATTTATAGAGTAACTCGTGTTCTGTTGTCATTAATATTTTAATAAATTCTAATAGGTATAACTGTCCGAGATATGAACAAAAGCAAGTGATGACCAAAAATTATTTGCTTGAAATAGCAACAGCAGTGGGAAAGGAGGAAAGTTTATGTTAAAAAGTTTGGAAAAACCTGAGGGATAAGTTTGTTTATGCCAAAAAAGGCCATGGCAAAAGTGGAGACCCAGGTACACAATTACAGAATATGTTTTTCCACCAGTCATAGCTTTTACACTAAATGTATATGTTTGTGGATCGGGCTAAATAAAAAAAAAAACATCAGTATTTTTTAGTAAGTGTACTTTTTTTATTTTATTTTAGTAAGTGTCTTCTTTTATTCTTGCCATAATAAAAATATATTTGAAGAGCAACTTATGTTCTCTTGTGATTAATATTATAATAAACTTCAAATGGTAAAACTGTCCGAGATATGAACAAAAGCAAGTAATGCATCAAAGTTTGATTAAAAAAATCTTGAATGGTTATAAAAATGCTTATAATCATTAAAATAATGTATAAAACAATAAAAAATAATTAGTTTAAAAATATTGAACGATATTATGATTTGACATAGTTCTGGAAACTTCATACTTCTGTTTATCCATCTGATTTTATGGTGGGCTTTTCTTGACAGCCCCCTGTCGTTTTAAAGAATATCACAACGGTGCATGCATATAAAACCCTCGTCTGTTTCGCAAAGTGCGCGCGCAGTCAGTGGAGGTGCGCGATGTGGCGCCAGGCGAAAGTATAATTCCAGCTTTATAGGCTCATGCCTAATGCTAACACAATAGCAGTTTCAGTGCTTTTTACCACTTAAAACACATGTTCCAAATAAGTACAGTCATACACTTTTTTTTAGGTTTTAAAATTCATGACAAACTGGAAGTTAACCATTAAAACATCTGCTAAATGACTAAAATGCTAAATGTAAAAGTCACAACAGCTGTTTTACTCTCTATTGTGATGCACTTAGTGTAACAGATTACTTGCTCATTATACCAAACTAAATTGTATTTCAGATAATATGTTTAGTTGGTTTTTGACTGGATTTTAAAATCTGGCCACTGGCTTTGAATGTAGAAGTTTATTGTGGTAATGCAAAAACATTATGGTTAAGAATATACATAATATATTTACACTTGGCTGTGGACACTTCAAAACACTGTGAATTATTCAGTGATTTTAGTTTCATTTTCTATCTAATGGAGCACTGTGTATGTGACACTGCTTTAAAAGAGAAAAATATGTTTCAATGTACTGCCGGTTTACTGACAACACACTTATCTGGGTAAGCTTATGTAATTAATGCCAGTAATGAGTGTTTTTGTTATTTGAAAACCATTTAACTTGTTATTACTTGGATAGCACTAAAGTCTATTATCTCTTTAACCTCTTTTTGTAATTTCTTTTCCAAATCATGTGATAATACACCACAATTATCACATGTTAAAGCCTTCACATGCCTAGTTGTACATTTTTTGTTAAACATTACATAGTCCAAAAAATAAAATAAACAAATACATGCATTTAATAAGAGACAATATATAGGGGAATCCACAAAATATTTCACAGGTTAAAAAAAACAATAATAAAACACTTGAAGCAGAGTGTTAGCACCATGAGGATGGTCCTATATTTGCATATAATTTGCTGATATCTAAGATGGCCACTGCCGGAGCTAGTGTTAACTCTGTGGCTTTATTTCTGGCTTTATAGCTTCTCCAGACTGGACTTAGCTTGGCGTTGGGTTACACGCTGCAGTTTGGCAGAGATATTTCGAGAGCCCGGTCAAGCTGTTTTCAAAACGTATGGGCTCCAAGAGAGAGCTTCAGAATAAACACTCGCCTCCAGACGGAGCTTACAAACAATTTGGCAGAAAAGTACCACACTTAATCGCAACTGAATGAAAACACAATAAATGCTGGTGAAGTCTAATGAGGTGAAGGACATGATTCACACGTGCCACAGACAGTGGGCTCTGGCTCAGTCCTGCTATAAACCAGTCTTTCTATATTAGCAGATGGAAAAACTTGAGGAGCAAAAACTTCTCAGTCAACTAGTGAAACCTCAAACTAATGCAAATGCTCCGTAGACACAAACAGATCAAGAATTAAGGCCCATTTACACAAGGGATGATAACTATAATAATATCTACAGCTATAGATTTTTCTGAGTTCTTTAAAAAAGGCCACACAACAGCTATTACGATAACAGTATTAGAATAATATTGGCGGAATTTGTTTAAGAAATAATAAACAATAAAACATTGACAGCCAATTGAATCCATTTTAAGGCTTTTTTGCACTTGCATGTGACACTTAGTTAAATTATCTTTTCTGGAGGGTTTCTCAATTGTGTGACTCCACAATTTTACTCAGAAATAGAGATACTCTATCAGTTTTTTTTTAATGGAAGAAATAATACTAGTGTCTGTTATGCCCTGACAAAAACTGCAGAGAGAGACATTGTGGGAAGCACTATTCATAGAAAAGCACCCTAACTCACCTCAAAATAAAAATACCTTTTTATACTGCATGGGTTTAAAAGCAGGCGAGCGAGGTTTTAAAGGCTGGCTGCATTCAATAATGGATGAGCAACCCTCTCTATATTAACTGTATGGGTCATTTAGTCTGTTACACTCACACAATGTACCCAAAAGTGGCCCAAGATGGACTTTGTGCAAAAGAAAAACAAAACTTTCAATCTGAAAACAACTGCATGTATTAAGAGTGAAGACATTTAGCTTAATTATTACTTTGAGGTTATTTTATAAGATTCTAATCTGGTCTTGTTAGGTAATCACATTTCATTTTTAAGTTGTGTTCATGTTGGGGGTTTTATTAAGAAAACTTGATCCCCACATACCTTCTATATGGATTGGAAAAACTTTTCAGCTCAATAACGACTCAGAATACAGACTAGGCATGGGACGATAACCGTTTTCAAGGTTTACTGTGGTTTGGAAAAGTAAAGGTTTTAAAACAGCAAAAGTGTTCTGCTTTACCATTCCTAAGGTATGTGTAAGATTTTTTAATTTATGTTTTTCAGGACAACAGTATCTCCAGCAGTAAAAATTATTAAAGAGGCTGCTTTAAATTGTAAATAAATCTGTGTTTTAACTACTGAACACAGCAGAAGTCAATGGTTTATTTTTAATTATTCAGCCTGACATGTTTACTGTTTCCAAAATATTTTAAATGTTTCTCAAAATAAAACATACTGTGTTGAAATGGGAATTTGTTAAATGTACCCAGACATTTAAAAAGAGCATATATTAGAGCAGTAACATCAATACCGTGAAGCTGTGATACTTTTATCCAAGGTTATCATACTTTCAGAAACTTATAGCGGCCCATACCTAATGCAGACATAACCTTATAATTCATAAGTGCCTTCAATGTTCACCAGAAAAACACTCAGTGTAAATCTTTCAGTCATAATCTTAAGAATGTGGTACTGCTTACAGGCAGTAAAGTGATTATACACGTCTGAGTCACAGAGGAATTGATCAATGTTTGATATAACATGATCAGTGATCTTGACGTAAGAAAACGTTGTTTTAGAGTTAGTTATGGGTGCTTTATGTAACTGCGTTTACGTGACATTATTTTGCGGATTTGATACATGGTGATATCGGTCATTCAAAACCTGAAACTCGTGTAACATGTGAAGCGCTAAATTTCAGTATGCACTTGTTCCCGTCATGCACTTGATTGTTAAATGTTACTGTGGTTACTTACAGGTAGTAGGTGAAAGCGCTGAGGCCGGTGGGGACGCTGGTCAGTCCCCGTCCAGAGCAGTCCGCTCCTCCGTCTTCATCACAGCGGCACAGCGGAGAGCATGTGGCCGGAGTGGACTGTCCCTCTCCCGCAGCGGCAGCCTGTCCCCCTACACACAACCCCAGCACCAGCATCCGGACGGCCAGCAATGCCATTATTCTCTTGCTTTTCACCCAAAAGACCCTCGAAGGCAAATGCGTGGCGCTTGTTTCGCCCAGAGGTGGTGATAGTTCCTTCAACCTAAGAACAAGTACATTATCAGACTCTCAGAAGACTTTAGGTTGAATTTGCAGATTTAGACACGACGAGGACTAGTTAACGGACTACAGTGAAGCCACAACATGTCTTTAAAACGGTTTAGCTACCTGCTTTTCTTTCAGCCATGGCTGGTGAAAGTAAGTGCTCTTACCTAATGCCCGCGAACGATAAGCACACCGAGCCAGTCAACGGACATTCTGCGCGGAGTCTCGAGCCTCACACCTCCAAAAAACAAAACAAAAACCTTTAGATTCGATTCCGGGGTCGAAACAAACGGGGCTCCAGATTGCCGTGATTCGCTAAGCGCCCGCTTCTAGGAAAACACTCGCAAACCGCGACGAAACACGACGGGTTACAACAGTATTTTCACTCTCTCTCTGATTTGTTTCCTGTAGAAAACACGGCCAGCTCTCCGTCGAGCCTCTCTCTCTCTCTCTCTCGCTCGCTCTCTCCTTGCAGGATAGCCAGTGAGGTGCTGAATATGGTAATACAGACCTACATATTAATGATTTTTCGACGTCAGCTCTATAGAATGAAAGTGGGGGCAACTTGTGGCTGTTAAATATTCTAAATCTACAGTGCATTTACCCGCGGAACCAAAAAACAGTACTATTATTTTTACTATTATCATAAATAATATTAAAATTAAAAAAATAAAAATAAACAAACAAATAAACAAACAAATAAATAAACAAATATATATATATATATATATATATATATATATATATATATATATATATATATATATATATATATATATATATATTAGTATTTACATCCTCGGCTGCAGAATTGCAAAATAAATAAATAAAAATAATATATCTCAATCAGTGGTGTAGTCCTTGCTATGCGTTCGTAGTCTCAGTATGCTTACTTTTTTCCATGAGCTGTTACCCTTGATATACTCACTTATTTTTCTGATTAAACTTCCCTAATTTTAGTGTAATATTTTAAATTTTTACTTGAAATGTATATTTTTCTTTGTTTACCCCAAAAGGATCTGTTCCTGATCTGCCCTAAAATGAAAATCCTAAAATTGCCCCTGTAAAACAGTATTTCACATTTGTCTTAATCATGCCTACCACTACAGGGAACGACACTATATAACACTAAAAATGATGAGGCAAAGACTACTCATAAATCACGTAACAATATGCGATTTAAAAGGGTAACTACTAGTATATAATGGTGACAACAGAAGAAAGACTCCTAATAGTTTGGTTCAAAACAAGCATGCACGAATGTGACAAATTAAAAAATAATGGCTGACTGATGTTTAAAGGAACCTATTAAATGTAAAGTAATAAGCCAGTAAAGAAAGTAAGTTAAAAAGCTGTCTTTCCATGTATGCACAGGCCCTATTGAGTTAACTTAAATAAAAGTTAACTAAATTGTTGTAACTATCTTGATTGACTCTTTTTTTTTTTCAGTATTAAAATGATTATATACGCTACATACTGTATACATACAGCCAATCACCGAGGCTGCTGAAGGGCTGGAAGCTGCTTGTTCCAAACCGGTTTGTCTTTTTTTCCTTCTGTTGAACACAAAAGAAGATATTTTGAAGAAAGCTGGAAACCTGTAACCATTGATTTAAATTGACATAGTATTTGTGGAAGTTAATAGTTACAGGTAACTGATGTAAAAAAATTAATATAAATAAATATATATATATATATATATATATATATATATATATATATATATATATATAGCTGATGGATCAAAGAAACATTGACTTATGTCTTTTCTTTGCCTACTTTCATTTAAAATTTGGGTCAGGTGTAATAGCACACCACCTTTTTTTAGGACTACACGATAGATAGATAGATAGATAGATAGATAGATAGATAGATAGATAGATAGATAGATAGATAGATAGATAGATAGATAGATAGATAGATAGATAGATAGATAGATAGATAGATAGATAGATAGATAGATAGACAGACAGACAGACAGACAGACAGACAGACAGACAGACAGACAGACAGACAGACAGACAGACAGACAGACAGACAGACAGACAGACAGACAGACAGATAGATAGATAGATAGATAGATAGATAGATAGATATACTGTATATATAGGCATTACTTTAATTGTACATAGTTACAGATAGATGGTTTTGCATTGTAAGAAATTGAATGAGTAATGACAACATGTTTTTATGGTCTAAAATTTAAGCAGATGTTTAAAGTCAATTTAATAACTTGTGTAGAAATTACTTGTAAGTAGAAATGAGTTGTAAAGTGAATTTGATCCAACAAGTAAAGCATACAAATTATTACAGTGTGTGAATCAATAAAACAGTGTTTAAAAAAATTCAAAGCAGGACATTTACGTGTAAAAATGTTAAAATAAACACTTCAGGTTAAATCAAATTAAATTCAATAATCCGGATGAATGTATGGCAGAATTTTGGGCTTTATTAGTTCAGATTTAAAAAGTAACCACAAAACAAGTGAGACTTTTCGCACCTGTATTTCAGTTCCCTTTATTAGAATGCCAAAGACGACGACAACACTGTATGTTTAGTTCACTGCCTCACTTAACACTAATGATATATCATTATATATATATATATATATATATATATATATATATATATCATGTTATATTTTGTGTATTATACCAACAATCAGTGTATTTGTGTATGTATGTTTAAATCCAATGTATTTGTAAGTATACATTTAAGTCAAAGCTGTCCCCAAATTTCCACCATCACACACGTTTTTGTAGTTTGACCACTCTAATGTATTTTAAACTCTAAACACCACTTATTTTATCATCTTGCCCTAACCCTACTCCTATACCCAACACTCACAGGGAACCTGTGGCCAAGTTTAAATGTAAAAAGACCCTGCTTTTTAAGTTTTGAATCACGAGAACACAGGCCATGTCCTTATAAACCACATCAACACTGTTATACTGAAGTCATGCCCATGTCAATATATAAATTACCTCGTAAACCACCAAAACCAATAGACACACACACAAATAAATATTAGATTTGGTCTGTGTCTGTGTTGAATTCATTTTTGTAACTCCACACCGTAGTTTGAAAGCAGTCCGAGACCCGTATATTAGCACTTGAACCAAACCCATCATGTCTAAGGACACTCTTACATTGCATTTAAAATACAAATTTCATCTGCTCTTGCATTCCCTAGGAGATGAACCCATAACATTGGTATTAATACTGTAGTGCCCTGAAAAAATACACCATTATCCATACTCTCTGGTACACCATCACCAAGTTACACCATGATCCATATTCTCTGGAGCTCTAATAAGTCTGTATAGATTATAGAGTCTCTTTAAAAAATTAAAATAAGTCATGTGTGCACACAGACCAAGACAAAAAAAGCATTAAGTGACCCAGTTTCTATATGGGAAAAGATTTCAGAGAAGTCAGACAAGACCAAGACATATATAGTGACATATAACTGAAGCCTTACAAAGCCTCTTCAATTAGAAAATGGTTGAAACTGTGCTGCTGACTATTACGGTGTTCTGAGGAAAAGTTGTTGGTAATTGTGTTTAAATGATCAATGACCGACGAGTAAACAAAAATGTTCAATGTTCACAGAACATAGGCTTCAACTGAAGATAACAGACATAGAAAATGGTAATACACTGACCAAAACTGGAAAATGTGTCACACTTACAGTTGAAGTACAAATTATTAGCCCCCGACTTAGACTTTTTCAACACATTTTTAAATATAATAGTTTTAATAGCTCATTTGTAATAACTGATTTATTTTATCTTTGTCAAGATGACAGTAAATAATATTTGACTATTTTTTTTTCAAGACACTTCTATACAGCTTAAACTGATATTTAAAGGCTTAACTAGGTTAATTAGGTTAACTAGGCAGGATAGGGTAATTAGGCAAGTTATTGTATAAGGATGGTTTGTTCTGTAGACAGTTGAAACAAAATAGCTTAAAGGGGCTAATAATATTGACCTTAAAATGGTTATACAATCCCACAAAGAAGTTTCACAATGATAAAAAGCAATGAAAAAACCATGAAAGATAAAAACAATGAAAAAGCAACATAATAAGATGGAATAAGAATTCAATATCTTATGTGCAGCACTATTCTATTGGCAAAATGTCCTGGGGAAAAATGTAGAATAGGTAATTCAGTGAAAAAAGAAGTACTTCACTGTAAGAAGTAAACACTTTTGCAAAGTATTGCATGTATGAAAGCACTATTTGCAGATATTTACTGTAATATTTCTCCTCTCCAAAGTTTAGTCTTCAAACTCCCATTTGAAAAGGCCAAGAGCATACAATACACACTCACGTCTATTCTGGCAGCACATTAGCATAAACTGTCTGTGATAACATAAGAGAAAGGCTGTCCTAGTCTGCCAATACTCCTGTTTTTCTCGGCTTTATAAGCCAAATTAAAGTTATCATAAATGTCTGCACAGTTACACACATTGCTGCACCACCCATGGGATTACATGGCACTGACTCATAAACTAAAAGTGTAAAAGGAGAGAGGTAGAGACGAAAAGAAAAGTTTTATGTTTTGGCCAGTGTGTGTGTGTGTGTGTGTGTGTGTGTACATGTTTTTGTGACATCAGGACACAAATGTATATACTGACATGAGTGTGACACAGGTATTACAAGGAAATTGTGAATTATGAGGACACTGACCCTACGAGGACAACACAAAACCTTAAGAAATACACAAATACACTTTTTTGAAAATGTATTATACACACACATCACCTTTTTGGAAAGGACTTTACACTCAAAAAATGACTTTGCTGCTTAACTTTGCAACTTAATTATGTTCTATTCACTTAAAAATTTAAAAATTTGTCGTGCCAATGTAGTGAAATGCGCTGACATATAGCACCTCACAGTGACCTGAGTTAGATTCCCAGCTTAAGGTCCTTTGCCGATCCTTCCCCTCTCTCTGCTCCCCATGATTCTCTACACTAAAGTACACACAAAAAACAACGTTTGCTGTTTGTTTAAACTACATATTTAAAATGAGCTGAAACACAATTGTTGAGATTTGGGGGGACAACTTAATTGTTTTATGTTCAAATCACTTCAAATTGTAAAAACTAAGTTAACTTAATTCCTTCAAGTTGTTCCAACATAAATCGATTTTGTGGAAACCAGCATTTTTTACAGTATATTTACTGTACAACTGTAGATGAACTATGTTTATACTTGGTTCACCCATATACACAACCTTGCTTAACTTTTCTGATTTTGACTGTAATATAATAACATGCATGTTTTGTAAAGTTGTTTAATTATTGTGAACAGTGCTATAAAAGTAAACTAGAATCCCCCTATTTTATAAATGCATAATGATTTTTTTTCAGACAGTAAAACTGCACAAAGTTTTTTGTATGGTGTAGAGTTGTAATATGAGATGTAATTTGTACAGTATAAAAACAATGGAAACCTATGGGATGTCCACACAATTCACATAAACCTGAAACGTGTGTGTGCTTTGTAAGTTCTTCCATGTTACCTCCTCGACACAACTGACGTCAGGTTTATCTGAAATCGCTAAAGCTTGCTTTTATAGGCAGATATTTGTCCAGACTGTGGCTCTTTATCTTATCTGCCAAGCACTACGCCTCGCACCATTATCATTCTATTGCATTTGACTATGCTATTTTGCAGCGTTTTTATCACAATTTCTGTTATGCCCAGATGCCTACAGGGACAGATTTTTCCACGGGCTTGCATTTAACCTTGCGTTGGCCAAAAGTAAACCAAAATGTTCTGAAGTGAACTAGGCACTCCTCTCAGGGTAAAATTAAATCTCCCCGTTCTGTTAACACTGTCAAGCGTATGACCGTGCCCTGGCAAAGTTATGTTTTGTTTTTAGTGTACTGTTTTGATGTTCATCTGATTTATTCTATAATTAAGGCGCGTCTGCTTTGGGTATGTGAATAATTATAAGGTCTGTTGAATTCATACACTCTGTATGTCAGCAGCCACTATTAAGTTAGCTTGTTTGGGAAACAGATGAGCGTTGGATCTCCTCCAGCGCCTGTGTCGAAATCTGTCACCGCTTTCTTTAATTGATTTTGTGAGTATGGAAATCTGACACGCATATAGGATGGTGTTTTGATCAGTTACACAAGATCGATTCATAGAGGCAGTAATATTGTGGTTATAATGCAGGGGTTCAATCTGATTGTCGATATGTGATTCACTTCCTAAGGGCAGGAAGAGACCACAAGGCAATGAATTTTCATGCAAATACAATTTGCATTTGCGGCAGTGGCAAGCGAGTGGTGAAAAGGCACTTGTGCAACCTGGCCCAAAGAGGAAATGACATGGCTGAGAGCAAATTTGAATGGCACATATCAAGATCCCATGGCAAATAGACAGTGACTATCAAAACAGGGTTATCAAAGCTGTGAAACGGAGAGAGAAGATCTACTATTGTGGTATCTGCTAATTGAACAAACTTGATTTATTATTGAGAAGAGCACATCATGTGGAAACAAAGCAGAATCCGGTTTAGTGAAAGATCTAGTAATAGGTCTTAAAATTTTAGTATAAACTACATTTGACAGTATTTGACCAAAAGTAAATGATTTTTTAATTAAAAAACTAACAAAAGCTGATGGTTCTGTAGCTCAGCAGTGTTAAAAAGAACTTATATTTACTAAATACAGACCTATATAGAAACAAAAAGGTCTACAAATATTTACAATTTTTCATAACAAATACACTGTAATAAATTCCCAGAATTTCACAACATGTTACTGTAATTTTTCACAGTAAATTACATTAGTGTCACTTCACAGGATTTAATTGTTTAATTTTACATATTCAGAATTGTATTCTGAAATTAAAACAGGCATCATGATTACAGCAAATTACTGTAAAAATAGCTTTGCACTTTAGTTATATTAATTCAAACACTTAATATTTTATTGAACAGAAATTAATAAACTTTAACTTTTATGCTAGTACAGGCACTTTTTTGATATTTAGACATATTTACAGAATTATTGTTATTATAAAGTGCCTCACAGTAATTTACCGTGAATTTACATACAGTACCTTACTGTGTTTTTCAACTAAAGCTGATGGTTCTGTATAGCTCAGTGGTGTTGAAAAAAAAATCCTTATATTTACTAAACACAGGCCTATAAACAAAAAGGTGTAATAATATTATATATTTATACAAATATATAGTAAATAACAAATTAAACATAAGCATACCTAAGCACACCCATAATACCAAATCTGTCCCTAAACCTATGATCTGTAATACATTATGAACACAGTAAGTATATTGTATTTACTTTTTGATGCAAGTACAGAGTAGTTAAGGCGACTGAACTACTAATATTAAGTGGGACCGAAACATTTACTTATTAAAATGTCTTCAAACAGATAAAAACTCAAAACTTTTGACTATTATTCAGTTCCTTAAAATATTTTTACATATTACAGAAATTTCCATTATGACTGATGACTAAACAAGTGTGTCAAAATGCATTCATTTGGCACTTTTATCCAATGAAAATGATGAGTAAAACCTCACAACACCTTCACATACTAAACTTCTAAAGGTCTAGAAGACCAAAAAATTATATGTGGATAAATACTTATATTTAAAATTCATGAAATTCACAAAACTAAAACTTCAATTCAATTCTGCTTCTGTGTTTAACAATCATTGCACAATGGTACATGCACTTCACTTTAGTAAAGTTTCATTTGTAAACTTATGATGTGTTAACTAACATTAACAATAAGCAATACACGTTTACATCTAAAATTCATCTTTGTTAAAAAAGTAAATGATAAAAATAATACAAATACTATTAACAATGTATAATGTAAAATAAATATAAAAATATTGTCATTAAAAGTGAGAAGAACTTTTTATAAATCTCTTGCTAACTAATTTAGCTCACTATAATGTTGACAAATAAAATGATTTTTTAATATGTTACTAATGGACCAAAACAATGCGTTTAAAACTAGGAAAGAGGCTGGGCAAAAGTAACTCGAGATCAGATTGTAACGCGATCCTTTACTTCCATCTGCTGGATAAATTTCGAACTGCATGTTGTGTCTCACTTGCACTATTAATATTTGACCACTTGTCTCCGCTTGTCTACAGATGTCTTTAAGTGTGCACTAGAACGCTCATCAACAAATGTAACACATACAAAACAATAAAAAATAAGTTATATATTTTATATATATATATATATATATATATATATATATATATATATATATAAATCACACATTTTGCACATTTAATTATCTTCAGAAGTCCTTATGAATGGCATAAATAAGTTATGGTGCTTCTAATTATGTGACAATCCACAAAAATACTGCTTCAGTAATTAATATTAAGTACTACTGTTTTTGAACCATACTATCTGACTTTAATTGAAGTGAGCGAACCCATTTCGTTTTTATTAAATTATTCAAATTAAATAAATGTGCAATGTGCATAATTTCGAAAATGATGTCGTCAACTAAACAGTTCCAAGTTACACCCGGTTTACTCTGGCAATGAGTTTCCTCGCTTTTTAGGTAAGGTATAATCTCGTTTTACAGTCATTAAAGCAGTTTTTTTTATTAGCGATTAAAGGATGCAAGCATAGTCTAACAGTTAATTTTCACAATGACAAATTCATAAACAAACATACCTTTATTGGTTGTGAAATAATGGCAAAAATGTGTTTATATTATATTTGTAATATTATAGTATTTACAACACTTTGTTACAAATGCTACAGTATAATGCAGTATTAACATGAAGTGAACTGATATATTGTAATAAAAACTGAAAAATACTTTACTACTATAAACTGTGGTGTAGTGTAATAATAGTACAGTATCAGATGATTTGGTTATATTAGTTACTACCTACATGATTCCCACAATAGGTTAATTTAAGTACTTTCCTATATGTACAGTATGTCCAGTCACATACTGTATGTTTTACAAATCTCACACACTCACTCATCAATAAAATGACTTCTTTTAAACACCAAAGACCCCTCAGATAACAACTTCTTCTTGGGAGTCCCAAATGGCAGTATCCAAAAACAACTGTTTCAAAGAGCAGATTGAAATATTAAAATGCAAAGTATTTGAATAAATATTACAGTGTATTTCTTTTTAGTCAGTAGATTTTAGATGTGTAATATATGTTAGGTGTGTAAACATGCAGAGATGCATTAGAAATGTACATGTTTTGAAAGAGCTTCTGTATATAAACACATACTGTTGTTTGTATACACACAGACACAAAGATTCAACACTATGTTTCCTCCTACACCGGCCAAGGTTAATTTAGTCCAGTAAAACTCAAACTAAGACTGGGGAAAACATTTCCGTTAACTGAAATAAAATTTTAAATATCACAATAAATGAAACAAATATTAAATAAACTAGCAACAGTGACGGAAATGTAATAATAGTTTAAATAAAATATTATTTTACATTGAAAAATAATAATTAGATAAACTCATGACCATTTTTATAATTAATAAGCACTCGTTCTGTGATGGAAATTCTGACTTGCAACTTTTTACAGACAAACACAATTTTTTCATTTGCATTATCATTAAGATAAAATTAAGTTTATCTTAATTCTTCATCATTTTTACTTTTATTTGTTCAAGTTACATTTGTGTGGTTTTAAATTCAGCGTCTGGTCAAACTTTTATTTTACTGTTATTACTAAGAGCTTTAAACAAGAGTTCATCTAAGCTGTGCAAACACTAAATTTTGAGCTGGTCTTACACTAGACGAGTCCTGTTAAACAGAGTTCATGAAAAATTTACATTTTACTTACCCTCAAGTGGTTATAAATATTTATAAGCTTGAATTCATTCATGTTGTCCCAAAACAAATCAATTAAGAAAAAGTAACAAATTTAATTCAACATTGTTCCCCCCCAAAAAAAATTCCTGAATTGTGTTGTTTAAATTCATTTTTAATAAGTAGTTTGAACAAGCAACAAAAACGTTTTTTTTTTAGTTGATGAACACAAAAGAAGACATTTTCAAGAGTTCACACTTAGCTGTTGATTGATAATAAAGCTTGTTTGGCATGCTGTCCCGGAGAGAGAGAGCCCTGAAATTATGAGATCCTTGAGCCTTGGGCTCCCTTCCGTTTGCAGGGCGAGAGGGGAGTTTGAGCTCAGGTAGATCACAATGATCTCCCCCTGGCTTATTTCTAGCTAATGACAGATATAGGATGGCTGAGGAGAGGTGTACTCACTAAGAGCTTGGCTATGTTATCAATTTGGTATGTTCAACTTGCTTGTTTTTTAGACTGTGGAAGGAAACCGGAGGACCCGGGGAAAACCCAAGCGAGCATGTGGAGAACAAGCAAACTTCGCACAGAAATGTTGACTGGCTCAGTAGGGACTTTAACCGGAGACATTCTTGCTATGAGGCAACAATGCTAATCACTGGGCCGCCGTGTCGCCCATCTGGAAAGATGGAGGAGTAGGGGTGGGTAGGGGAGGGACTCTTCAAGACGAAGATATTGAGATAAGAAAACTTTGTTATTTATAGTGAGTTAGGAATCATCTGATTGGTGAATCAATCGTGAGCTGATGCGGGACCAGCTGAGAACAATCGTAAGAAAGTGAAATTAGTTTATAATTAAACTTCACTTAAAGAAATCTTCACTTAAAGAAATCTGAACATTTTTCAAAATATCTTCCTTTGTGTTTGGAACAAGTGAAGGAACAAAACTAAACAGAATTGTGTTGACAAAAATAAAAACTAAAACCAACAAAACCATTAATGAAAAACTAAACTAAAATTTACAACAAATACTATCAAAATAAAACTAATTTTGACACAGGCGGTTCATTCCACTGTGGCGACCCCAGATAAATAAAGGGACAAAGCCGAAAAGAAAATGAATGAATGAATGAATTAATAAATGAATTCTGATACAAGCAAGCACCTTCTATCAGCAAGCAAGCATTAATTATAAATCTTTTATTATAAATACCCAACAATTAAACTACAGCACAATGAAATATAGTGTGTGCAATGCACCACAAGCAAATCCTAAAAAAAAAATACAAATCCTACAGCCAACACAGCCAGCCAATCACATCCTTCTGGCAAACTGTCTGGGCATTAACCATACCAAACCACAAACCACTACATGCTCTGCCTGTCAAGGCCACTACATATTATGATGAATGTGTGATTGGTTCAAAGTGCTGCCATGTGCTACTGATCACAGAGAGCGCGCCGTCCATTATGAGATTCAACCGCAAGACACTACATGTCATTGAGACACAAACCCACAGCCAGAGGCCACATCAATTCGGCTGTAGACAGAGGCAGGAGCACTAGATGTCAAACTCATTGTCATCTACTACTCCAAGCATCTACTACTCCAAACACACTGGCCCTCATCGCAAGCATAACTGCTAAGTGCTAAAGCATTGTACCATCTACCTGAGACATTCCTTTTCAGTTTAAATATTTATACACCATTAGCAGATTTTATTTTGTATGTGATCTTTTTCTTTCACTACAATATATACCAAAGATAAGCATCTGATTTGTACTCAACTTTTGTAGCATCGTAGTGATGACGATTAACAAAATCACACTGAAAGATTCATTAGCAAAAATCATTTGACAGAACACATTCCTTGAATATTATTCTGTGCAATGAGTGATTCTGTTTCTTCAAAGCCAATACAGATTTACCAGTAATTAAACAGTTTACTTCTCTACTTTATGGTAGTATATGTAAAAGAAGTGTATCAAAATGAAAATTATTGTTGGTATTGTTAATGTGACTTATATGTTGAATTTGAGTATATTGTTTACATTAAAATCATACATCGATCTAAGTTGTTTGCGATCTAAATCTGCTGTAAAATAGAGAATTTTTTTTTGCACACTGTAAATCACACAATGGGCAGCACTGTGGCGCAGTGGGTAGCACGTTCGCTTCACAGCAAGAACGTCACTGGTTTGAGGCCCGGCTGGGTCAGTTGGCATTTCTGTGTGGAGTTTGCATCTCCCCGTGTTCGCATGGGTTTCCTCCGGGTGCTCCGGTTTCCCCCACAAGTCCAAAAACATGTGGATTGGATAGGATAAATTGTTCGTAGTGTATGTGTGTGAATGAGTGTGTATAGATGTTTCTCAGTGATGGGTTGCAGCTGGAAGGGCATCTGCTGCGTAAAAAATATGCTGGAAAGTTGGCAGTTCATTCTGCTGTGGCGACCCCTGATTAATAAAGGGACTGAGCCAAAAAGATGAATGAATGAAAGATGAAAATGAATGAATTAATGAAAATCACACAATGCTGATTACATCTGATTTCACTGACATTCAGGGCCCTATATAGACCCGGCGCAATAAGGCGCAAGACGTGTTTAGCATGATTTGTTGCTAATTTCAGACCAGCGCAACCCTAATTTTCTTGTTTTGTGCCAGGTTATTTAAATAGTAAATCCATTTGTGCCACTTTGTGGACTCATGGGTGTGCTGGTCTAAAAAGGAGGTGTGTTAAAGCGCATTGTTGGCGCATTGCTATTATGAGGATCTAAAATAGGTAACTTAAAGCTGATCTAAAGTTCAGCGCATGCATCGTTAATTATGGGCCTGTGTAAGGAAGGGTATTTGAACTACAGCTGTTCGAACTGTAGTTCTGCCGAATGACTAAAAAGTTGTCATTATGATAGTGAAAACTGTGCATTTCTAGTCAAACTATCCTTCTGCAATTGTATACCACAATGGAAATAAGGGCAGCATCCATATTGTATTGCAATATGGAGCAATTAAGTGTTGACGTTAAATCAAAAGTAATTCACAAATACTTGAAAATTAAATTATGACAATAATTGTCTATGGTTACAAATGAATTAAATACAAATAACTTGATATGATAATTATAAAAATATATGATAATAATTGTACCAAGCATAAAATAACGTTACTTGAGAAGAAGGAGAGACAGGGGGAGGGAGAGAGCGAGACAGTAGAGTCAGAAAAGATAGATTCCAGAGCTGGAGAGGAGCAGAGCAGGAAAAAGAGCCAGAGCAAAGCTTACCAACTATTTTGTATCTTTCTTAACCATGTGACAAAGGCCCAAATGTTGAGACATACAAACTGACCAATCAACATGTGACCACATCATAAAACCCCCAAAGTCCACACACCAGGCCTTGATCTTATCAGTATCTGCCTTTAGAGTCAGTATGGACCTTCTTGGTGAAAAAATGTTTTACCATATAAACAAATGCATATGATAATATTCATTCCTTCACCTGTGCAGGTCCAAACACTTACACATTGCTTATTACACACACATGATGTACAGCAATACACAAATATCTTTACAAATGAAAAAAAAATAAAAGGATTACAATGTTAAAATTAATATTTTCTACATAAATATAAAAAAACACTATCCATGCCTCCTTCATGCCTCCATGCCTTTTTTCAGTTCATTCCTGACTATTTGCATTTATATAATGTTATTATTATTAACAGTTTTATTTATTATATGAATATTTATATTTGTTTTAATAAAAACAAAGTTTAGATTTGTCCACCTGTCGGGTTTAGGAGACGTATGCATCACCATATGGGGAATAAGAATCGGACGTGTGTTTGGATAGAACTCAGTTTTTTGGCCACACTTCATTATTATTGCTCATTTATTCGTTTACTGAAAATTAGAACTGAATTTAGAATTAGTTTGAACACCATTTCCTTATCCATGAAAAATAAAGGAGTAAAGTAAAGAGTAAAAGCCGAATGGAGGAGGCTTGTTCTTTATCCTCACGCTGCAGATGGTCTGTTTAACTGTTTTCTCGCTAGTGCAGTTTTTCCACTAACAAAGTCCACCATGTAAATAGCAACTGACTCTTAAAGGGAATGGGAGATGAGACTCTGATTGGTTTAATGCACATTATGTTCTAAACACACCCATAACTCATTAAGACAATAAGTACAATCCTGTTAGACCATGCGCCGTGACGCAGAGCGTATTTTTCAGTCCTTATAATAGCAAAAGTGTGCACATGCTTTTGTGACATATCAGGACAAAAATCTGTATAATGACATAGGTATGACATATATTTCAAGAAGGGGGTGAAATATGAGAACATTGCTGATGTCCTCATCTCTCAAAAAGCTTATAAATCACACAGCATGAGTTTATTTAAGAAAGTAAAACTGTTGTCTTGTGAGGGTTGGGTTTAGGGGTAGGGTGGGGTTAAAGCAATAGAAAAAAGAGTTTGTACAGCATAAAAATAATGGAAACCATATGTAATGTCCCAACAATTCACAAAAGCAAACGTATGCATGTGTATGTGTGCCACATATCATTAACAATGAGGAGGTTTGAGTTGTTACTCAAAGTGAAAATCATTGTGTTTTTCAAAATGCCACAACATTGTCTCTGAATGCAAAAACAGTCAAGAAGTAGGATAATTCACAAGTGTGAATGTGTTAGTTAGCTGTGTAAAAATATCTGTTAATTAACAGTTTCCTGTATTTGGTAGTTCATGAATGATTTCCGCTTATTGGCACTTTTGAATTACAGTAAAAGACCTTGATTTCTTCAACAAGTTTTGATGTAGACACGTGTAACAATGTGACTTTCACGAACATGTAATGTTTTAAAATAAAGTAATTAACATGTCTTGAAAATGGCATCTTTTTTGTTATCTTGACTGTCATTTTATTCTTTAAATGGCAAGTTTTATTTTAAATATGAAACACATCAGTAGTTTGCAGAACAAAACAAACATTGCATGTTACTTAAGCTACAAAACATAAACAAAAATTGGTCAAAATAAGAAAAATATGTGATGTTTTTAGACAGATTATGAATGTTTCAACTTATATTAAACCTTATTTGTGGTTAGAGATGTTTTCATTCACTCTGGGGTGATTTTGAGTCTTAATTTGGCCATAATTTTTTCTGTGTTTCAGCTAGCAGAATGATTTTTGGTGACAAATCTTATTTTGACACATATTTTTAAAAAAAATCCATTGAATTTTTTAGAACTCAAACAATACACTCTGGGCAATTTACTACCCTTTTATTATGTTAGGGATGAAAACATATTAAATTAAACAGCTGTAAATGCATCAGAGATGCATTATATATATATATATATATATATATATATATATATATATATATATATATATATATATATATATATATATATATATATATATATGTATAAATATATATATATTTTTTTTTTTTTTTTTTTGCATAAATTTGTAAAATCAACCTCAGTCCTGCTCAAAACTAATAAATTGTTTAGAAAATTACATAATTTACATAAAACTCTTTAATTGCCAAACTCATAAATGATGTTACTGATTAGGTGAAAAAAAATGCAAAATTACGTATTTACTACTACTAAATTACTTAGTCTGTACTTCTCAACATCAAAAGGCAGTCGGTACATAAATACACAGTCTTTGTTTTTGTTTATGTAGTTCTGAGAGCTGATGTGCATATTTAGATTTTCTCAGATACATCAAGGTAAGTGCGCAAAGGTCACTCTCACATACTTACAGACACACATACACACTTTAATTTGCTGTTATACTCCATATAAAATACATAACCTAAGCTTTTTTTTGCACAGGCCTAAAGGGTTATTGGTGCCAACTGATGATCAAAAATAAAAAATGCAAAATGTACTTCTTTTCAACAGGGAAAAACATTAACAATCAAAAATGCATGATTATACGATGTCATGGCTTTTCAATCAAAAAATTTGGTTATAATGGAAGTCAATGGGGTAAAAACAGCCACAAATTAGGGAGAACAAATGAAAATCGTATGCTGCGCAAAAAGCAATGTTGTAACTAATCTTTCACATGTCTAAGATTGTGATACAAGGTAAAAAAAAATCCAGTTCACTTTTTTATATTAAAACTATATTGAACTAATTTTGTGTGTTTTTTTTCACCAAACCAGCGACATCATTTATAAATTTGGCAATTAAAGAGTTAAAAATGCAGTAATATTTTCTGATTGAAAGACTTATGCCAAAAAAGGGGGAAAATATTAAAGTGAAATTTAATGGATGTTTTCATCTCTAACATAACAAAATGTGGTAAATTTGAACAGTGCACAAGGGTTAAGGAATTAATGAATATTGCCATTTTCTTGAAAAAACACACACTAAATGACCATTTTAATTTGACATTTGGATGAAATTATATCAGAGTTTTTTAAAATACAAATCTTACCATTTAATTGAACACATATACCTAATAAATTTAGTGTATAGTGAGAAATTAATCTTTTATTTAGTTTGTTTTTCCATAGGTATAGTTCATAGGATCCATCTATCTTCTAAATATACGAATTTACAGGAGCTGAATATCACATATTACATTTCAAATGAATAAAAATGATCCTAATTAAACTTAACACAATATACGTCACGAACAGAATTCTAACATTTGATCAAAATCTATGTATTTGAAGTCACACTGACGTAGATAGCATCGCACTTACACGGATGAGTGTGAAATTTGTATGCATGTCTGGTCTTGCAGCACCTCATACTACTCTCATTCTCATTTTATCTGTCTCTCACTCTTTTTTTCCTTTCCGCCACAGTCTCTCAGGGGCTGATCAACAGTAAGTAGTTGAGTAATCAGAAATAAAAACCCTCAGTGTGTAACATTTTTCACGTCAGATAAATCCATCTCCTCCGTTCCCCACATTTAATCCCCATCATCCTGCTCCATTCTTCCCTCCTCCAGCCTCATTCATTCCCAAAGCTTCAAAACACCTATAAATGCGACCGACGTCTCTAAACTGTTTATACCCTAAGTGCAACAAATCAGCAGAATTATTGCCAAAAAGATAGGAACATGTTTACATTTGAGTAGTTCTGAAAAAAAAGCAGTAAAAAGTCAATAAAGTCAGAGCATTCAGTCCTAGATGGCGCTCATCGCCCGCTTCTCAAAAACAAGCATCCTTGAAATGTTTGACAGAAATATAAGACAGAAACTCAGACCGAGTCGTATCCTCACAGAACCGTCATTGTCCTCAGCCTGGTGATGGAGAAATTGAGGACAAAAACAGAGACAGAGCTCAGAAGAAATGAGCAATCGTGTGTCAGACTTTTCAAATTGCTCACTTAATAATTTCAAAAGCAGAAGAGTGGGCATAAAAGTAGCTGACCACCGAACACTTGTCACATTACTCAGCAGACATTATGCAAATCTGCTGCATCGGGCTCTGTGGTCATGTTGGTTCCCTCTTAGACGCCGATGAATAAGGCAATTGAAGAAACCGCCGTCGGCTGAATGACAAAGAGATGTTGTGCACGTTATATGTCTCAGTCACCAATTATATCATTCTTAAGACCATTAGTAAATGTTATTACCCTAGATTCGGTTGCCAACGGAACAAAACATTGATTGAAATATGGTCTGGCAATGTTTTGAAGTCCATTAGCTTTGCATAAATAGCTATTATTGTCACATTTATAACTGAAAGATGAGTTTTGTTTTTTTTAAAGCTCGATCACAGGACTGTTAGCAAGTGTAGTCCAGTCAGTTCAGTTCTAATAAGCAGCCCTTCATCGCCTCTTGTGGTCAAACACTCAATCCAATTTCTTCAAAGCAAAACCACAAAGGCTTCAGAAGTTATAAACAAGCATCTGAAACAACCAGAGTTCAGTTTATGTGAGTGTGTGTGTGTGTGAGTGAACTGGTTTTGGTGGTTTCATTAGTTTTCCTTCAGCTTAGTCCCTTATTTATCAACTATTCCAACATATGTTTTACGCAGCGGATGCCCTTCCAGCACAACCCAGTACTGGGAAACACCCATACACTCCCTCTTTCACACACACACACTCATACTTTACGGCCAATTTAGTTCAGTCAATTCACCCATATTTGCCAATTTATGATCCATAGTTCATCCAATTCCCTCATGTCCAATTCTTTGGATTGTTGGGGAAACCGGTGCACCCAGAGGAAACCCACACCAACACAGAGAGAACATGCGAACTCCATTCAGAACTGCCAACTGCCCCAGCTGCGACTCAAACCAGCGACCTTCTTGCTGTGAGACGATCGTGCTACCCACTGCACCACCGTGACACCCTGGCTTTCTTTAATTCAAGTATGTTTCTGCATGCTACTTAATAAAACTTATGGACAACTTACTATTAGACTGAAGTACTTGTGTGTGACTAACATTCTGCTTTTATGTCTTCAGGACAAACGCTCAAGGTTATCATCAGACAGAGAATAGCAATTCACCAAGATTACACAACACCAAAATTCAGGTGCTTGTTCATCTCTTACACAACTGAAAAGAGTTCTCACAGTCTGGTACAAAGATCAGCTCATTTTGATGGATATGAGAGTTAAAGATAATCCGTTCAATCACACACACCTATTTATAATGTTTAATCCGTTGTTCCCAAAATAGCAATCCGTTTGCTACTTTATTCATTGGAAAATCCAACTTGCATCATAGATTTTGTTGGTTAATGGTTGAGGTCAAATAAAAAAGTGTAAAGGACGGAACTGAGTCAATTAAGCCCTAATTTTTTGATTCAAATTAAAATTTTGTCACCATTTACTCACCCTCACCATTCCCTTCCCCTACTTCACTAAACCCAACCGAGAGTTTTAAAAAGCAATCCAGAAAAAGATAAGCGCTCTTCTGATTTTTACCACGTTTTCAGATTTTACTACATTCTCACCCTGTTATTTACTTGTTTATTTTATTTTTTGGCTTCTGTTATTGTCTTATACCTGCTTTCTGGAACCGTTCTTCGCCAGACTCAAACCCCATCGACGTGGTCAACTCCTCTCTGCATCTCAAATCCACCGACATACAAGGCGAGCTACTGGACAAACTGGTAATGGATAAGGCGACCATATGGAGGTAAGCGATCAGCTAGTAAGGATTTTAAAGATTAAATGCACCATACTTCTGGTTGCATAATTCATGATCTCCAGAAATGTAGAGCTACGTTTTCAGAATGAGCCTAAGGTGTTTTGGTGACTTAAAATTCAAATGAGATTATGCAGAGCTATAAATGCCTAAGCATCAGCATAGCGGCATATTCAAAACAGAAATGTCAAAATGTGAAAAACTGAAAATGTCAAAAGAAGTGGTTTAAAAGAAGGTAATCTATAGAGATTCTGGTGTTCATGTGTGCATCTTAAAACTCCACATTAATAATGCCCTTTAGTCCCCCTATCTTCAGCAGTTACGCAGCTAAAATTCTACTGGCGGACGGCTGCTTCTTGCTCAGGGCTGTTTATGACAATGAAGGAGAGATCGTCATTAATGGGCATCATTAATTCCCCTCCTATGACAAAGAGAGAATGTCAATCAAAGTGTTTTTACAGACTGTTTTTATCAAGTGTGATTCTAAAAAACAGAGTTTAGAATTTATTTTTACCATTAGAAGCTGGCTATATCCACACACTGTTGCCAAAGTGTGTTTAAACCCCTTATAACAGTCAATAACAAAGTGATAGTTGATCAGAATAACAAATGTTGTTATTTGCTGTGATTGAAAATCTGACTTAATCCAACAAATACTGTATAAATTACTCTTCTGAACATTTCTACTGTGTTGCCAAAAATAAATATAACATCTAAAATATAGCATCTTTTTGTTTTATGCAAAAATAATATAAAAATGACTCTAAAGGACCATTTTGTATTTTTTATCATCACGTCTAAGCTAGCAATGTGTGTGTGTGTGTGTGTGTGTGTGTGTGTGTTTGGTGTGAGGAGCACAGGGAAATAAAGGGTATTAGTTTGGTGTGGTGACTGTGAGCCTCAGGCACAACTGCATCTTTCAAGTGGAGACGGGGCAAATCTGGGCATGTAAGTGGGCTGACAGAGACCTCGTTGAGCACATTCTGGACCAAGTCCCAAGGATGCATCTTAGAGGGTCTTGGCAAGAACCCACATGGCCTGTTTGTGCAGGTGCATCATAAATATCCTGGGGGCTCAATTGAAGTGCAATGAGCCAGGTGTGCAATAAGACACATCCTCGTGGGATTGCTGTATTGATGGCAGTGTATAAAGGTGTGGAGCTCTGCCTCTCCCAGACTCCTATCCCAGCTTCTGGTCATGTTTGGGGCATCTTATAATGCAAAAAGAAGTCAGACAACTTTCCCGGTGGAGTCCTTTAGAAGAAGCACCTGCAGACTTTCTCCTGTTGGGAAACGTGTGGCTGCTTTTATGTCTTTGTGAGTGACATGAGCATGCCTAGCAGGTAAGGGTCCTTATTTTGATTACATTCAATTTCCTCTATTTTTTTAGCTATCTGCTACAGATATTGGCTCTCTTTGAGACTCTCTGAACTCTGATGTGGTCTGGCTCCTCGTGTGAAGCTGTTGAACTTTGTTTCTTAAGTGCTAAGTGGAGCTCTTGACACTTTGCATGCAGCTGCTCTACGTGTATTTAAAAAAAAATCGCATTAAACTGTTTCCTAACCAAGGGGATTCTCTGTCAGTGCCAACATTATGTTACCACAACTGCTTTAAAACTGCGACTAAAAAACAGCAGTGTTGCTTAATCTGCTTAAAATTATATTAGTAGCAATGAAATTGTGTAACTACCCTCTCTCTATTGCTACATGTACTATGTATTTTGTTTTGGATTGTACTAAAGGGGGTTTTAAATTCTGATGCACTTTAGATTTTAGAAATTTCACATTTAGAGTTGTCAAAGTTATTCATCAAAAGTTTTTCATTTATGTTTAAGCTATTCAGCAAACAAACATTTTCATTCTACTGTTTAATGACTAGTCAGCAAATCATAAAGTAAATATTTTGTCATTGTAAGAATTAATTCTATTTAAAGGTTCACACCTTTAAGTAATTACCATGTTAAACAGAAACTGGAAACATATAAAGTAAATATGTGTCAGATTGTTATACTGGAAACATGAAAAAACAGGTACACCTGTCTAACTGCTTGTTAACGCAAATGTCTAATCAGCCAATCACATCGCAGCAATTCAATGGATTTAAGAATGTAGACATGGTCAAGACGATCTGCTGCAGTTCAAACTGAGTATCAGAATGGGGAAGAAAGGTGATTTAAGTGGCTTTGAACGTGGCATGGTTTTTGGTGTTAGACGGGATGGTCTGAGTATTTCATTAACTGCTGATCTACTGGGATTTTCAGGCACAACCATCTCTAGGGTTTACAGAGAATAGCACGAAAAAAAAAACAGCACAAATGCCTTGTTGATGCCAGAGGTCAGAGAAGAATGGCCAGACTGGTTCCAGCTGATAGAAAGGCAATAGTAACTCAACCACTCGTTACAACCAAGGTACACAGATAAGCATCTCTGAACGCACAACATGTTGAACCTTGAGGCAGACGGGCTACAGCAGCAGAAGACCACACCAGGTGCCACTCCTGTCAGCTAAAAACTGGAAACTGAGACTATAATTCACACATGCTCACCAAAACTGGAAAACATAAGATTTGAAAAACGTTGTCTGGTCTGATGAGTCTCGATTTCTGCTGCCTTTTGGATGGTAGGGTCAGAATTTGGAATCAACAACATGAAAGCATGACTCCATCCTGCCTTGTATTAATAGTTCAGGCTGGTGGTGGAGGTGTAAGGGTGTGGGGGATATTTTCTTGACACACTTTGTGCCCATTAGTACCAATTGAGAATCGTGTCAATGCAACAGCCTACCTGAGTATTGTTGCTGGCCATGTCCATCCCTTAATGACCACAGTGTACCCATCTTATGATGGCTACTTCCAGCAGGATAACATGCCATGTCATAAAGCGTGAATCATCTCAGACTGGTTTCTTAAACATGAAAATGAGTTCACTGTTTTAAAATGGCCTCCGTAGTCACCAGATCTCAATCCAATAGAGCCCCTTTGGAATGTGGTGTAGTGGGAGATTTGCATCATGGATGTGCAGCCGACAAATCTGCAGCAACTGTGTGCTGCCATCATGTCAATATGGAGCAAAATCTCTGAGGAATATTTCCAGTATCTAGTTAAATCTGTGACACAAAGGATTAAGGCAGTTCTGAAGGCAAAAGGGGGTCCAACCCGGTACTATTAAGGTGTACCTAATAAAGTGGCCGATAAGTATATGTCCCTAGTGCTTATTTTTGGTAAGCACAGGGCAAAAATAAAACAAAGACAAATAAAATGATAAAACTTTTCACTCTGATTAATAAAATGCCACAAAATAATGTGTACTTTGAGCACACTGTGGGCATCAAAGAAATGTGACTTGGAATTTGCATGTTTAGATGAAATATGAATGAAAATATTAATTTGCTTTTCGTTTGATTTAGCTAAATTAGATTAGTATGAAATACAATGTGATTTTTGGTTAATCGAGATTATATGAGGCAACACATTTTTCATTTGTTAGAGAAATATGTCAGCATGAAATCATTTATGATTTTAAAAAAATCTATCTGAGGTATTTATTATTTTTTTAATGATGTTTTTAAGTTATATAGGTTGCAATTTATTAAACTGTGTTTGACAGTCACACCATAGAACAGTTTTGAGAGTTGGCTTTAATATGCAGTTGAAGTCAGAATTATTAGACCCCCATTAAATTTATTTTTCTTTTTTTAATATTTCCCAAAATGATGTTTACCAGAGCAAGGAAATTTTCAGAGTATGTTTGATGATATTTTTTCTTCTGGAGAAAGTCTTATTTGTTTTATTTCGGCTAGAATAAAAGCTGTTTTTATTTTTTTTAAAAACATTAAGGTCAAAGTTATTAGCCCCTTTTAGCATTTTTTTTTTCGATAGTCTACAGAACAATAAACTGTCATACAATAACTAGCCTAATTACCCTATCCTGCTTAGTTAACCTAAGTAACCTAGTTAAGCCTTTAAAATGTCACTTTAAGCTGTATAGAAGTGTCTTGGAAAATACCTAGTCAAATATTATTTACTGTCATCATGGCAAAGATAAAATAAATCAGTTATTAGAAATGAGTTATTAAAACTATTATGTTTAGAAATGTGTTAAACAAATCTTCTCTCTATTAAACAGAAATAAACAGGGAGGCTAATTATTTAGGGGGGTTAATAATTCTGACTTCAACTGTATAAAGCAGTTTTTATAAGAAGGTCAACGAAAGACAAATAAATGTTTAACCATTTACTGCATTTTAAACGATGTCAATACTCATTATATTCATAAATGCAAAACATTCAAAATGCAACGTCAAGTCATCAACCCATATATTCCTAACATTTCCTTATTTAGGCCTCATGTGACACCTCATAATGAATTTATAGTAATATTAATATTTGGCCAGTCTTCATTATAATTTTTTTCTCTCAAATGACTTGCATAACATTTGCACTTCCCTCCCTGCCTTTTAATAAGACTGTGCCTCACAAGAGATTCATTTAAGGGTCCAAAAACCTTTGAAAATCCCTGTCATACTCTGTCTTGCGTTTGATCCCTCACGTCCACACTACAGAACTTGAAGACATGTGATTTCTGCTCTCTTATTCTTGCTTTCCTTCCCTCTAGGCGCACAGTGTTCTGTGTGAGAAACTTAACACTGGACAGAGAACACACAGGCTAACAAGACCCTATGAAGCACCTAATTGGTAGTTCTGTCATGTAAGTACCTGGATCTGAGTCAACGGCTCTAGAAGGCCACCACTGACTTCCTCATTTTAACAGGTTTAAGTTGAAGGTGTTCAGATATCACCAATCAAAAGCAGATGTCCTTTATTTTGTCAATCTGATGTTTCATCTCCATTGGATTTCTTTTGACTATATATTACAGTGTCGTAAATTGCTTTGCGAGTGAGTGTTGTGCGTTTGTAATTTCCGCAGATGTCTAACAGACGGAAGCGTGAGATCTTTAGGGCTTAGGCCAAATCCCGTTCATTAATGCAGAGACAGCCAAACACCTCAAACTCCACAGAGATGGAATAAATCTGGCCTGGCTTCCTTAGTCATATCACAGATAAGAGACATGCACACTGACATGTCATCAACATAAAGCAGAGTTTAAAACAGGAATATCCATAAAGTGTGTCACGCATACAGTATAGACATGCATACATATACAAGTAGAAATCCATTTTTACAACAGGAAAGAAGACAGACAAATATTCGGGTAACAATTTAGGTTACAATTCACAGTAACAAAACATTAACTTAAAACTACTAATTAGCTTTGTATTAATAGTTAGCAAGGTAGAAGTTGGTTTAAGTTTCGGGTTGCAGAATAAGATGAACTAGGGGAGCGCGGGGCACAAAGTAACGCGGGGTAAAACATAACAGAGTTTATTTTTTATAATTTTTTTAGGGGTTTTTAACCTTCAAATGGATAGAATAGTGCAGAGAATTGACAGGAAATAGTTAGAAGTAGAGAGGGGGGGGGGGGTTGGCAAAGGACCTCAAGCTGGGAATTGAACTCGGGTCGCTGTGAGCACCATGGTGCTACAGAATATGTCGGCACACTTAACCACTAGGCTATTGGCGCCAACAATATAACTGAGTTTTAAGGGTTAAACATGGCATGCTTCCGAGGTTTTTACAACACTGTCAGCAGCCAATTATTGCAAAAGTTTGGCGAAATTTGGATGAGAAACACAGGAGAAACCATTTTGCAGCATAAAAGTATTTTTTATTATACTCTATTATACTTTATTATTACTGTCTTCTAGACTAAAAGATGGAACCATTTGAAAGATGTAAAAAATACACAGTGACTGCTAGCCAGTTTTGAGGAAAACACGACATAGCGGGGTTAGTTAAGTTAAGCCACCATACTGTTGGACACCAGTTAAACTAACAAAATAATTATTGAATTTTGAGTGTAATGTTGAGAACTTTTTAAATTAAAAATGTTTTTAATAGAAAAAAATTTATTTTATTTCTAATAATGCAAATAAATGCAGTGTACAATAATGGATAATAATGCAAATAAATCCAAATGTGTTAAATAGATAAATAAATAAACATGCTGTGATATGTAAAATAACCAAAAAAGAGTTAGGTGCTGAGGAAATATACTATTTAAAGTAAACTAAATTTAATTAATTATGTGAAATCTGACTTTAAGCATGTCTTACAACTTGCCCAACAGGTGCGGTAGAACGATAACAAAATAGTAAATAGTAACATTTTTACTCCTGGCACTTTTGGCAATACTGCAGTGAAACCATTGGTCCGGCGGTCATACTTTCAGTGCTCATTTGTAGGAGAGGCTTGTGTGTTGCTGGTAAAAAAATAGTTTGTCTAATCCCATTACTTCTTCATTATTTGGCCAAAACCAAAAAGTGTTTTGTGCCCCGCTTTCCCTTACTAATGAACAGTTAATATCTTAATAAATATTCAGGTAATAAGCCACTAGTTACAGTATGAATTGTGACCTAAACTAAAGTGTAACTAAAATGATTTCTCATAATTCAGTGGAATAAGATTTGAGATTCAGAGAAAATACTGTGATTCAGGAGATGTAATCTTAGAATTGTGAAAAAAAGACTAGAAGTTTATACCTCCAACCCAGTTTGTTATATAGTCACATAATTTAATCTATCAATTCACGTTCTTACCCTGGGCTCACCACAGCGGAATGAACCGCCAACTTGTGTTACACAGCGGACGCCCTTCCAGCTGCAACCCATCACTGGGAAACATCTATACACACTCATTCACACACATACACTACAGACAATTTAGCCTACCCAATTCACCTGTACCACATGTCTTTGGACTTGTGGGGTAAACCACAGCATCCAGAGGAAACCCACTCAAACACGGGGAGAACATGCAAACTCCACACAGAAACGCCAACTGACCCAGCCGGGGCTCGAACCAGTTACCTTCTTGCTGAGAGGCGATTGTGTTAACCACTGCAATAATTGTGTGTTAAATTTTTAGATTCACTAAGCTTTAAAACTGAAAAAAAAAAAAAAAAACCTCTGCCTGTCCAAAAAACAACAAAAAAACTAGCAGTAGATATTTATTATTATTAGATGTTTATTCTTGTTGTACCGTACACCAGTGGTCCTCAATTACTGGGCCGTGGATCAGTACTGGTCCATGGATCAATTGGTTTCAGGCCACACAAGAAATCATTAATTATTTCCATTTAGTCAAAATCTTTGACTATTAAAAAAAATATATATTTTAAAAAATGACCGTATTCTCTCACTTACATCTCAGTCACTTGAGTGCACAAATTTAACCAACAAGCAACAAAATGAGTAAGAAACTTCTTTGAAAAGTTTCTTTGCTAAGGGTTAAAGGCCCAGTGAAGGACCCGCACACTGCTAAGCAATGGATCAGCAACCCATTTGTCAATAAATCAGGTGAATTCATCATGTCTGTGCAAGAAGATCAATTGCTTGACAACGCAAATGACAGCAGCCTTTTAGGGGCCATATGCATATCGCTTTTCTAGAGTTTGTGCAAGTTCATTATTTCCAATGGAGGTGCACAGCTTGTGTGCTCAAGTGTCGTGATGCACTCGCGCCGTCCAGACAAACGCAGGTGAATGAATGCCACGAGTGCACGGCAAGTCACGTGACAAGAACTGACCGATCAGCTTCATACTGTGTATGGAATATACACATCTCGGTTGATTAGTTATCTCAGAAACACAGATAACTCAAACACTGCAATGCATTGTAATTTTGTCCATAAATAAAACTTGTATCAGAGTTACAGCAATATTTTGTCAGCTTGTCATCCTTGGAGAAAATCGTTGATGGACACCTAGGAATTGTTAATCGTTGACTGGTCGCTGTAATAAAAAGGTTAGGCACCACTGGCGTACACGTACCGAAATGTGTCCTCAAAACTTAGGTACACACTGAAGCATGACTTAGTGTAACATTACACCCCTAATATATAGTGTTTTTGGAAAAATTTAATTATGTTTGCACGCTGACCACATCACCTTGACAATTTTAAATTAGTGCGTGCCCCCATATATCATCAAAGAGGTGTGTGAGAGATCATTATACAGTACATGTATACTTCTAATTAAGTATCTAATGCATTTTTCGATAGACAAGACAGAAGGAATGATCATCACATCAATGACCTGAACAACATCTGCAATGCAATCACGCTCGGGTTCACTGAGTTTCTCTGACCACAAAGCTTGAAGAATGTACCCAAACTGAAGGCAGCAATAACAGCAGATGCACAATGCAAACGGCAGTGTGTGTGCGTGTATCCAATGAAAGGAAAGCAACATCTTAATCTGAGGCCGACAATTTATCACTTAGAGGTGTGAAGCTTTAAGAGCCGAGCAGCAGGTTAGTCAGGGACCCTGGAATGTTATTTTCATGGCCACAGCTGATTCTAGAATAGAGTCTGTACGTCATTCACACCCACCATGCTGCACTCGTATAAGGCTATTGAGTTATGACTCACCTTCCAAATGCTTTATTTCATTCTCTCCCTCTCCCTCTCTCTCCATCACGCTCGCTCTCCGCTTCATTCACAACACACACTGTGGCGGCGCATTGAAAATGCAGAGGGAAAAAGGAGAGAGAGAGAGAGAGAATACAAAGATCAGATCTATACATCATGTTCCTCCACATGCATTGCAACCTGGAATGAGAGTTTGGGGCTTTGGGAAATGTGGTTTGCAGATCTGATTGAAAGGACACACAAAAGCAAACAGAACATAAATCAGATATGTGGCTTTCCATGTCAGGGATCAGCAAACGCATGAATATTGCTGAAACTGTAACCTTTAATAATCATGGTGAGACCATAATTTTGGGTTCATTCTGTTTTCTCAGTGTGAAAAAAAGCAGTGTGACAAAGGATCTCGATTACTGCCTCAGCGCATATTCTCTGTGCGCCGCATTGGAAGCTTGTGGTGTCACTTCCAGCAGACCCACTTAAAGCTCACAGGATTCATTGGGGATCACAATCTCCACAGTTTTTCTGTGTGTTAGTGTTATAATAATAAAAAAAGCTTAATTCTTTCGCTTTCATTTTATTAATGAAATATGTAATCTGATCCTGATTTCTACATAAGGCAATTGATAATTTTAGGGGAACGCCCACCCCTGGCGGGCAAAACATTACTATCTCCCGTTGACCGGCAAGTCACGAGCTGAGCAATTTCTATCTTATTTTAGTAAAAAAAGCTGGATAATTGTTCTGCTCTTAGATATCGTTATTGGCCTACGAGGAGACATGCCTGGGCTGTGCTTCTAAATACTTCCTTCATAAAAAGAACAGCTAGAAAGTAGAAATGTATGTATTTGTGCCAAATGGTGGTATCATTGACCCATAACAATCTACTGTACACTGTAAAAATGCTACAGTAAAAATCCATAACCTGGTTAACAGCATGTTTCCTCAATATATACTGTGAATAACCTTAAATTGACTTTTCCAGAATTCCCTGCACGGCACATAATCTATGCTTTTTGTTAACATTACTATGGATCTTATTAGTTTTTTCCCCATCAGTTATGTACATTACAGATTTATGTCTAATTTAAGTCTAATGTTGATAAACAATGTTTACTTCATGACTTTAATTTTATGCGTGTTACCATACTGGTGTTTTGTAGCTGTGTGAATGACACTGAGCACCTTCTATACACTGATACACTTTTCTGATTGTGGGAAAAGTTGTTTGGGATGAGCATTTGTTCATTATGTAACTGGTAGTTTACTGTAAAAATAAGAAATTACTTTTACGGTTTGTACCGTATTTTTTACGGTAAAATACTGTCAAACACAGCAGCCTTTTTTTTACCGTAAATTTTATTGATTTTTATTTTTTACAGTGTATGGTACCTATAACTGTCAGTGCGTTTGTATACTTTTTATACAGTTTCTAATTCCAATTTGCAGGTCAAGTGCAATTAAAGTATAAATTGAAATGCAAAGTCAAAGTATAAATAGCAGAAGTGAATGAATAGATTTTCCCTACCAGCAAACATTAATCCAAGCGAAATTATATGACACCAAATATAAAAGCAGACACTTACACCCATAATGCTGGAATATGCAAGGGATAGATGTAAATATTGCTGAATTGGAGCATGATAAGAATATTACGGTTTTAATTTTCTGAAAAATGACTGAGGGTGCGGTGTATGGATCCACAATTTAAAGTTTGTGATCATACACATCTCTGTTACGTGATTCAAATATTTATAGCTTGAAACAGATGAAAATTACATCCCATTATACACCATTGTTTATTTGCCGGCAAAGTCCCTGTGCAGGTCACATGACTGAAAAACTATCAGTTTACCTGCCCCTGTTAACGTAGCCACTGTTTATGTGAAATATTAGAAAGTTAGCGATGTGCATGAAACCATAAGTTGGGCCTAAAATACTTAAAAATAGATGTGAGACCTACTGTAAAATCTTAAAAATAGGCAACTTTATTTATATAGCACATTTCATACACAATGGTATACAAAGTGCTTTACATAAACGATAGGATCATTAAATAAACAAACAATAAGTATAAAAAAAACTAATACAATAAAGAATTTAAATGATTAAAAACAGATTTATAACGGTTTAAAATGTTTGGTCACACTTTAGTTTAGGTCACTATTCATGCTATTGACTACTGACTTATTATCTTCCTATTATTGCAATATTAATTGTTTATTAGTAGTTATTAAGTATGATCTTATTCTGCATCCCTAATCCTACCTAAAACCTGAACCCAACATCTGCCTTATAACTATTAATAAACAGCTATTTAATAGTTTAGCAAGCTCGAAGTGTTAGTTAATGGTTTATTAAGACTTTGAATTGTGACCTAAACTAAAGTGGTATCAAATATTTTAAAAAGGAATAAAAAAAATTATGACAGACAGATAAAAATAATGCAATCTGTCTGATGTAGCACAGAGATGAAACAGACCTTTAACCATTTACAGATAAGCCCTTTTTAGATAATAAAATTTAGTATTTTACTATACTTGTGAGAACATTTGGTCATATTTTTAAATATTTCATAATATAAATATTTAAGTTTTACTTGCAGCCGTTTTAATACTTCAGTATGTTATTTCTGTCAGCCTAGGCAACATCTCTTATTTTTATTGACATTTTATTAAATATTAACTTTTCCCCATTTAATATTTCCATGAAGCATTATTTTTCGAACTTATATTAATAGTAAATAGTAAAACTAATTTTTATTTTTAGTTTACGACACTATTTGAAAAATGATATTAAAACCCAATACTTGCAAACAGCTTCAGTCTTTCCTCCTTCTGCACTTGCATGCCTAATTCCTACATAGAAAACAGAGTGTTGAAAATGTCTGCAAATTGAAATGACTCACTATCAAGGGACTTCAGTGGACAAGTGTACATAAATATAATTTGACATTCATTAATATTTTATCCTGAGCACTGGCCAAGGCTCAGCTCCTGTTGCTGGAGTCAAATCCAAACATGTTCAGCAACCGTTCTTTTAGTCTTGTCTTTAACAATCTTTTGAACAACATAGCATCCGCAGTGTGTCAAAAATCTACTGGGAATGAGCACAATGTGTGTTTGTTTTAAATGTGTGTGTGTGTGTGTGTGTGTGTAGGTGTGCGGGGACTTGCTGACACTCTCATTTCTGCAGTGAGACCCTGCCAAAGCGCCAGCAACACTGACGTGCTTCTGAAATCTTATTTTCATTTAGTGTGCTAGTAAAGGGCTGCAGAGTTATGAGATATTATGAATTTGTTATGATTACGCACCTTTGTGTGGGCTCCAAATGACGTTGGCAAGACTATTGACTATGAATTGAACATTTCACAGTCATTTCGAAGCAATGAACTCTCCAGTGAGTGTCTCTCTGGAAACTTTATTCCAGCTTTTTTTTTCTCACAGCAACAACGTCATATGATTTGAACATCGTGTTCCTATCTATTTGTATTCAATTTCTCATTTTTTTTGTAGTTACCTATTTTTTTTTCTGAATGTTGTCTGAGCCTTGTCATATTCAGTGAATACCCCCCCCCCCCCCCCCCTCGAGTACAGCCATTATTAATTATAAAGTGTATGTGCATTATTTTATGAGAGGAAATTTGAAAAACAAGAGCAAGAATTAGAGGAAACATTCTGTAACAATTGCAGCAATTTAAAAAAGGGAAATAGATTATAAACAAATAGCATATTAAGGTGGATATACTGTATGATTGCTGTGCTATGAATCAATGCCCAGAGAGAGATGGAAAAATAATGCAAGTAAACAGAATATAGTGTTGTTCTTAGAAGGGCAGAAATATTTAGATACAATTTATATTTCAGGATAATTCATACATTCATTTTTCTTTCGTCTTAGTTCCTTTATTTATCAGGGGTCACCACAGCGGAATGAACCACCAACTTATCCAGCATGTTTTACGCAGCGGATGCCCTTCCAGCTGCAACCCATCACTGGGAAACACCCAAACACTCATTCACACATGCATTACACACAGAAATGCCAACTGACCCAGCCGAGGCTCGAACCAGTGAACTTCTTGCTGTGAGGCAACAACACTAACCACTGTGCCACAGATTAATTATATGATTTATAATTCAGATTAATTATATTAAATTAACTTATAAATATAATTTAATTTGAGCTATTACACATTTAATTTATATTTAAATCAATAATATTTTCATTTAATATTTACATATTTTGTTTCAGCAGTATGGTATGTGAATTAAAAAATTAAAAATTTTTAAATATAATTTATTTTTTGGTTTATTTTCAAAAGTTTTATTTCTTTTTCGATACATAATAGTAGTACAAATACAACATTGCTAGAAGGTCAGATAAACGAAGTTAAAATACAATAAAAAATAAAAAGGGACTGTTAGAGAAATATATTTTTTTCAAGAACATATATATTTTTAAAGTGTTCAAGTTAAACAACCAGAGCAATTTTTTTAGATGGAACAGAAAATGGAATACAGACTGTTAGTTATAGAAGGTCAAGAGTTGATGAAAAGACTGAATCTTTAAACTGTTTCTAGAGAATGATTAAATGACACAGTGGACCAATCAAAATCAAAATCTACAAAACAGCAAAAATATACTATAAAAATACTATGACCAATCTCAGTTGGTCTAATGAATTAACAGCCTGATCTCACGAGAAATTTAGCTTCTTTTACATTTTGTCAGTTTAATTACTAATTCAAAAGAATTTATAATTCTGAGTTCAGTCATACAAAAATGTACGATTTTTAGAAGGAGTGACAATACCTCACTCCTAAATCCAACAGTCATTGGGAGATGAGCAAATCCTACTAAAATGTAGAAATTAAATCATACATCAATTCATATGAATTAGCCACAAAATCAAAGTTACAAATTGGCATGAGATATAGTGTTGTTATACAAATATCTTTCTCAAAACCACATTTTTTACACATTCAATTTTTTTGTTAAATGTTTTATACTCATATAGTGATGAGGGGTGTTACAAAATAGAACCTAAAGTGGTGTGATCTCTTTTTTTAATAATTCAACAGAAAGGAATCAGTTATTCTCATTATAACATGGTTACCACTCACTGATGTTGAATTTCAAGACATTTGTCAGGTTTTTGTTCTCAAACAGGTCCTGTGTGTAGTACTATTTTTTTACCCATCTCATCCATAGCCTTTTGTTTGTTTTGATTTGCCTTTTGACGGTTGAAGGCTTTGGTGCAGTGATATGGAATTGTAATGTAGTCAAGATCTGCCTGGAACTATTTTAGCTGTGTGGTTCTGTGAAAATAATTACACACCTTAGAATGCTCACCAGCCAATCAAGCATTCAACTGCCCCGAAATATCTAATATTATGTGTGCTATAATTAAGCTATAAATGTAGAGTTGACCTCGCTATTGACCTTATTCTGCAATGTGGATATACGCTTGTCTTTTTCAATTGTTTTAGAACTACCGATTTATTTGCCTATGGGAGAAGTGACTACAAGTAATAAAACGCTTGCTCTACAAATAAGTGTGTTCATGACTATACATAAAAAGAAGAAGAATATAATTGGAAAATATCAGTTTGCAACATCAAGCAGCATAACAAGCGGTTTTTAACATCTAAAAATCAATGGAAATGACTGAGACTGGAAATCTCAAGTCAAAACGATTCCAATGGCTGTGCCCACTCGTATGTGAAGAATAAGGTCAATACTTGTCGAATTATACCAATTATCCACCTTCTGCATTACAATTATCATCCTTCATGTAAACAGGCCTTTAGAACAGTTATATGTCCCGTTTGTCTCTGTCTCTTATCTATGTCTCACTGTGTCTGTGCGGGTTTGGTGACTCATCCATTGACAGAGAACAAGAGGAGGAGACTCTCCACATCCAGATCTACGAATCATGATTCAGAGACTAACTCACTGAAAACAAGTTTGCTCTGGCATTGTCAACACGGCAAAAAAATGCTTTTCCTACTTAAAATTTGTGTCTTGTTTCTGGTCCAAATATCAAACAATTCTTAAAATCAAGAAGCATTTTCCTGACAAGCAAAAAATATTGTGTATTTTTCAGATATAAAATGTCAAAACATGCAAAATAATATTTTAAAGTGTCATTTTTTTGTGATTACTTGTTTTCAGGAAATACACACTTCATTTTGGAAAACAAGACAATCGCTCTCATTCACGAACATGTGCCCTGAAACCGGTGTGTGACTGCAGGGAATGATGGGATATGTACTGTAGTTCTAGGCTAAATTGCTGGTGATCACATCACTCCTGCAGTTGGAAATAAGTCAACTCTGTGCAGAAAAGTGCCTGAGCATCAAGATTGTTGATAAAATATGGCTGCCTAGCATCATAAAAACGCAAAATCTTTAAATTACTCTGGACAAGTGCCACATATATTGAGCTGGTGTGGGTGTGTATTATGCAAATGACTAACTCACGCATGTGGACACTAATTGAGAACAGAACACTACGCACAGGAGTTTGTTCTCAAACTCATTTTTCTGTTACTGAATACACATTGTTGTGTTGTCAATTGACCCTTCGCTAAGCCCCGCCCTCCTTAGTTACTGTTGCTATGCCTGTCAAGCTTTCGTGCCTGGCAAATCTGTTACAATATGAATGCGCCGGTGTCAGACATTGCCGGGGATATAATTAGTCATTTTTGGCGAATAGGTGAGATATCCGAGAAAGCCAGACAAAAAAGGACTGCAGTATGGATTACAGGGGTATATTCACGACATAATAGGCAACCGATTAGAAAATAACTTAATCAAAATTGAAGCTAGGTTAGCCTAGCCGCCTCATACGCTGACCATTCAACAGCTTAGTTCATGCACAGCAGGAGAGGTGAAGTTAGAAAAAAAATCTAATAATAACTAATTAAACCTTTATTTCTCTTTTTTTTAGCCAAAAGGCCTGATAGATAAATCGTTGTGCAATGAAATACAGCGTTACTAACTGATGAGGAAACACGCATGGACAGTGCTTCTATATAATTTATTGATAGAAAGAACAGCCAGAAAGGGGAAATTGATGGATTTGTGCCGAATATTAGCATCATTGACCCATAACAGTGTACAGTACCTATAACTGTCAGCATGTTTATGTGCTCTTTATCCGGTTTCTAATCTAATTTGCAGTTAACTGGAAGAAATAAATACATTGAAATGCAAATCGAAGTATAAATAGCAGAAGTGAACAAATAGATTTTCCCTACCAGCAAATATTTATCAGACACCAAATATAAAACCAGACACTAACCCGCTATAATGCCATCACCAATGACTAAATCTCCAAAAGACCGGAGAAAACATCAGTGAATTGTAGCTCTGACATGGACATGAGGGTTATAAATAACTGAAAAACAGCTGCGGGTGAAGTATATTGATCGCAAGTGCGCAGGTTGTGATCACATCTCGGTTTTGTACTGTTGATGTGTAATTTCAAATATTCGTAGCTTGAAACAGACGGAACTATGATTGCTATTATTATGACTTCTATTGCGAGGGTTTAAACGGAACAGTGCTCACAATATCGAGTGAAAAAAAGAAAAAGACAGCTGGGAAACATAACCTGCTTTGTATTTTTGTACGTTTAGATCTTTTTTGGATAAGAGGTGTATCAGAAATATCGAAAACAAAACCAACTTAACTCCGCTCCTTTAGCGCTCCTCACAGAGCTTGATCCCCGCTGGCATTTCTCCCCTTAGGTTTTAGGTATTGGAATAGGGAAAAAAAAATTCCACCACCCAGTCCAAACTTTTATAATACCAGGTATCAGATTTGCACAACACTTTAGCTTGTTTCCCCTCGCTCGAAAGCTTGACAGACCTCCTTTCTATTTTGAACTACAGATATGGTTATTAGAATAATACAACCATATCTAAGCTTTGAAAAACACTTCTCTGACATTAATTTATTCCTGAGAAGAAAGTACTATTGACCTTACTCTTCACGTACATGTGGGCTCAGCCATTGGAAGCTTGAGATTTCCAGTCTCATTCACTTCCATTCATTTTTCAATGTTATAAACAGCTCGTTCTGCTATTTGTTGTTGCAAACTGATATTTTCTTATTATATTATATTGTTATATCTGCTTTGTCTGTATAGTCATAAACACTTGTTTGTAGAACAAGCAGTTTGACCGCTTTTTGCCATTTATTATTTCTAGTCATTTCTCCAATAGGCAACTGAATCAGAACTTCTTAAAAAAAAACAAAAAAAAAAAACAACGCACTTGAAGAATAAGGTCAAAACATGCATATTTTTGTTGTTGTTTGTATTCTTCATAGCTTATTTGCAATTTGTATGCTTTGTCATATAGTGCCCCTTTCAGATTGTTGTTAAATCCGTTGTAAACACATTTTTTTTTCTCTAAATCCTACTGTGTATATAACCCTGAACAATAAAAATGACACATAGCAAGGAAGCATTTTTTAAAAATACTTTTGTTCCTTTTTAAAAGCTTAATGCTGGTCACTATTTACTTTCTTTATATGGCTAACCACAAACGGTCATTTTTTTTCTGAAAAATTAATATACTGCATTAAGACAACACCTGCATATGATGACTCTGTATTCATACTGGGGTGATTTGTTTCCAACCAGAGGTTCAAAATAAAAATAACCAGGTTACCAAAAACAAACAAAACACAGTATATGTTAAGTCACACAACTTAAACTTTATAAATAGGCTCTGGTTAGGCCACATTTCAAACATATTCTGATTGATGCAAAAAATGGCAAAATATTGATCTAGAATGCTACCACGTGTTGTTAACAACAGACAACCAATAATAAACTGCGTCAGTGCTTACCTTATTAAATATTCATGGTCTAAGCAGCTGCAGAAACATTTCATGCTGTCTCGTATCCATGCCTAAAGGAAGCAATCCACAGTTCAGTATTGGCAAACGTGTTAACTGGGCTGATGAAAAGACTATTAGTTTTGCTGGATCTTTCAGAAAACCTTAGAGAGTGGATTTACATGTCCACCTTTTTACAGATTTACAACTGGCATGTCTCACATGTTTCTGGCTTATTGCTTATGATAGCATGATAGGATTGATAATCTACACAGCATTGAATTTTAAAGGGGACCTATTATTCCCCTTTTTACAAGATGTAAAATAAGTCTCGGATGTCCCTAGAATGTGTATATGATGTTTCAGCTTAAAATATCATACAAATATTTTTTTATAACTCTTTAAAACTGAAATTTTGATCCAAATTGTGCCGTTTTGCTGACTGTGACTTTAAATTGTGTGATTTGAGGAGTGATAATATAAAATAAAATGAATCTTTTTATGTTTTACATGTAGATTGGCTATATTCTCTAATAGCTTCCAATAATTAACAGTTTAAGCCTTATTAAAGTTTAGGTTTTTTTTTCTTTTTGCATAGTGGGTTCCCTTTAAGACAACTCTATTAAAAACAATGTTTCCAAAAGAGGGTTTTTGGATGCCATAGAAGCACCAATTTGGGTTTCACAATAAACATTTAAATAATAATAATAATATTCTTAGTTGGAAGAATTAATTCAATAAACTTATGAACCCTTTTTTCACTCTAAAAACTATTTTTTCATTAAACCTTTAATGCAAATTAAGCATTTTTTATACACAGTTGAAGTCAGAATTATTAAACCCCCTTTGAATTTTTTTTTCTTTTTTAAATATTTCCCAAATTATGTTTAACAGAGCAAGGAAATTTTCACAGTATGTCTGATAAAATTTTTCTTCTGGAGAAAGTCTTATTTGTTTTATTTTGGCTAGAATAAAAGCAGTTTTTAAACACCATTTTAAAGGACAAAATTATTAGCCCCTTTAAGCAATTTTTTTCGATAGACTACAAAACAAACCATCATTATACAATAACTTGCCTAATTACCCTAACATGCCTAGTTAACCTAATTACCCCAGTTTAACCTTTAAATGTCACTTTCAGCTGTACAGAAGTGTCTTGAAAATGTTCTAGTCAAAATTTATTTACTGTCATCATGGCAAAGATCAAATTAATTAGTTATTAGAAATGAGTTATTAAAACTATTATAGTTTTTCTTAATACTATTGTAGTTTTTCTTTACATTTTGCAGCTTATGTACATTTTACCAGTGTGCAGTTATTTTCAGATAAAGGCACAGTTAAAAGTATTTACGGACAGATCTTGACCAAAGCTCTGTATACAGAGATCTGTGTAAAAATACGCATCAGATACACAAAAATTACCTGAGGTTATTAAAGGACATTTGAACTTTATGGCTCAAAAATAAATAAATAAATAAATAAATAAATTATTATATATATATATATATATATATATATATATATATATATATATATATATATATATATATATATATATATATATATATATATATATTTAAATAAAAAGGAGACGCAGTGGCGCAGTAGGTAGTGCTGTCGCCTCACAGCAAGAAGGTCGCTGGGTTCACGTTCGCGTGGGTTTCCTCCAGGTGCTCCGGTTTCTCCCACAGTCCAAAAACACGTTGTACAGGTGAATTGGGTAGGCTAAATTGTCCGTAGTGTGTGAATGAGTGTGTATGGAAGTTTCCCAGAGATTGGTTGCAGCTGGAAGGGCATCCACTGTGTAAAACATATGCAGGATGAGTTGGCGGTTCATTCTGCTGTGGTGACCCCGGATTAATAAAGGGACTAAGCCAAAAAAAAAAAAAAAAAAAAAAATATATATATATATATATATATATATAATAATAATAATAATAATAATTAATTAATTAATTAATATATAAATAAATAAAATAAATAAATCAAGTAAATGAAGTTACCATATGCGGTTTAAGATGTTCTGTCACTTACTAATTCCGTTGTTCAATTTGCATAGAGTCACAATAGCTCATTCACAAAAGCACAGATCTCAGGAGTTATCAAAAACAAAATCAATCAATCTACTATTTATTGACATAAAAACACTCACAACAGGAACTAGAACAAACACTAGCAGGACAAAACAATACTGGACAACTTAGGGGTATAAATACACAAGACACGATTAAACTGAATACAGTTACACAGGTGTGACACAGGTGGAACTTATGAACATTTACAAACGGCGGGTAAACAGAACAAAGAAATCACACGACATGAACAGAAGGGCATGAAACACTGCACATGGGGAATCACATGACACAACAAATACACACTAGGTGCATTCGACTTGAACCACTGATGCAGCAGCAATCAACGAGATTAGCCGAGCGAAGGCGGGGGTGGAGCTGCAAACGAGGTTGTCAGGTTGGACACCTCGGGTTCTTATTTTGCTGCATGATGACAAATCACATGGCGAGATCAACGATTTATTTATTTATTAATCCAAACACACTGATCCAAAAATATTGAACAAAAGGACATTCCCAAAATAAGTGAGCTACACAGAAACCGCTAGATATAAATAATGTTGCGTTTAAATTTATTTAATTTTGTACACAGTAAAGGGTCTGTATGAAAATGATCAAAAATAAACCTATGCAAACAATCTAGCCTTTATAAACAAATTATTTAACAAAAAAGATGATTTGGCCTACTGCACAAAAATATTTTCCATCTATTAATAAGCATGACGTGTATAAGACAGAGATGGCATAAAAAGTAATTGTTTGTTTGGGCGTTTGTGGGAAGGAAGTTGTCCAATAATAAACGTGAAATGCATGTGGTTGTTGTCATGCGGTGAGTCTATCCAATTGTGTAATATCGGTGTCGTAATCGCAGCTCCTGCAGTATCTCTTTAGATGCTGCACCAGCTGAATCTATCGCCTGATCTCGGAACGATGTCGCGGTACTTTGATGCCACATGTGACAGTCACATGACGTCGGCGCAGCATCAATCCGGACAAAATTTCTACCGCTTTTCACCACTTTAAGACAGATTTTGATCGATCTGTGCAGCGCTGCATGAAGTTGAACGCACCTAATTACAACATCTAGACACACCCGAATTGTGACACATAGTGCTTTTCATCATATTTAATTCCAAAGCAGCAGCAGCATTAAAGAAAGAAATGATTCTACACAACAACTTTTGTCCCTCTATTTTAAAGTTTATAACTCGTTCTGGGTACAGAATTGCACGCTAAGGCAGTTGTTTCCAATTCTGGTCTTCGAGACCCCCTGCCCTGCACATTTTGCATGTGTCTCTTATTTGACACATTAGGATCAGTTGATAGATCTCTCTGTTAATGAGCCGATGTATGTCAAGTAGGGAAAATATAAAAATGTGCAGGGCGGGGGTTGTAACTAATAATTATTTCTTAAATTAAGCTTTAATTGTATTTTATTAACTTCTACCCCACCCCAACACTAAACCCAACCGAGTGATGTAAATACAGTTATTATACAGAGTATTATTCATTTTATTTATTATATTAGTCATTAAATTGTATTTTATTAATGTCTACCCCTTTCACAACACTAAACCCAATCATCACAGATATGTAAAAATATGAAATATTACTGTACAGTGACACAAAATGTATGCTATATTGATCAGAATGACACAGAGGCTCAGAGGTTAGCACTGTCGCCTCACAGCAAGAAGGTTGCTGGTTCGAGTCCTGGCTGGGTCAGTTGGCATTTCTGTGTGGAGTTTGCATGTTCTCCCGTGTTCACGTGACTTTCCTCCGGGTGCTTCGGTTTCCCCCACAGTAGGGGAAACTGAATAAGCTAAATTGGCCATAGTGTATGGGTGCTTTCACATCTGTGGTCTGTTTCATTTGGTCCAGACCAAGGGCAACAAATGATACATTGTAGCATTTATCTGCCGTTTCACACCACACTGATTGCTTTGGTTCGAACCAGTTGAAAACAACCAAAATGCAAAATATATGACAAAATCCACATCACTCATTGGCCAGATGTTACTGAACACATTTCCTAAATGTTAGATTGAACGTTTTTCTAAATGGCCAAGGTGCATTGCAAATCACTTCAGGAGTAGTCGTAAATTAATTTTGCTAAACTGCGACATGATCATCTTCCGGAAATATTACCAACGATCCATCAGGCGATGCCCCCCCCCCTCTCTCTCTCCTTCTCTCTCTCTCTCTCTCTCTCTCTCTCTCTCTCTCTCTCTCTCTCTCTCTCTCTTTAAAATTGTTGGTAAAGTGCTGTAAACAAATATTTTTCCTCCACACCTCATTAGGCAGCTGGATTAGTGCCAAAAGGTGCAGTACTTTTTGCATTTGGGTCTGTTTTAGTTCGGATCATGCTCTCATGATAAACAAATCGATCCAGGGTTCATTTGAAAGCGTACAGAGACCACCTCTTCAAGGAGCTCTCGGCACGCTTTTTTGTTCCCCTTTTGATGCACATGCGAGTGCGATTGCTACATTTACACCTGTCCAAATGAACCGCACCAAGAGGGAAAACAAACTCTAGTGCAATTCAACCGAACTAAATAAGGCAGGTGGGAAAACACCCTATGTGTGTAAATGAGTGTGTATGGATATTTTCCAGTACTGGGTTGCAGCTTCAAGGGTATCTGCCATGTAAAACATATGCTGGATACGTTGGCGGTTTATTCTGCTGTGGTGACTTATGATGAATAAAGGGAAAATGAATGAATGAATGAATGAATGAATGAATGAATGAATGAATGAATGAATGAATGAATGAATGATATGAGTGTCCACAGATGTATCCAATCTAGACTTTACCCAAGGCAGGGGGTCCTGAGGACTGGAATTGGGAACTAATGCCCTAAGGAACTACTGTGAACCCTTAGAGGTACAATTATCAATAGTATCTGAATGCTGCCTTTATGATGCAAGCTGAGATTACATCTCTCAAAGATGCAATGTCAGACACAATGCACCCAATGGGGCTAGTGACATCACTGTGAGGGGTAGGGTTAGGGGTGGGGTTAAATGAGCCCATTCAAATGCATTGCATGCAGCTCAGATTGCATCTGCAGCCAGACCCCTTTTAAATGTAAAGGTTGCAAATAAATAGTACCTCTATTTTAATTATAAATTTTACATTTTGTTTGACAGCATGCCTCCAAAGTCAATGCCTGACAAGTCAGTGAGGCAACTGCTAATCTTTCAGACACAGCCATGTGCTCAAACATGTTTTAGACAGGTAAACAGGTAACAGATTGTTTGTTTCCACTAAAACAGAAGTGTCCAGTGTCTCATAAATGAAGGGCCAAAATGCAGGAAAAGTGTTCTGCTGTTATTCTATAATGGTGGCTACTTAATAAAAAATGCCATTTATTCAGTCAGTTGTGTCTGCTTTCTGTATTTCAGGCAGACTCTCATTCTCTCCTCATCCACCCCTCCTCCATCTGCTTCACATCCAGCCCCTGAAGGACACATATGCATGAAGGGAAGCAAACGACATGCATATGATGTCAAGCAAACCGTTAACACAATATTGGCACGTAGCTATAGGTGTACGATACGAGATGTTTGCACATGTTTGCGAAGCCCTAAGTGTTCATTAAAAGTCTGCGGCTGATCCCACTTTGTCTTTGTCTTTTCTCTGTCTGTCTCTCCAGCTGCATTTCTCGTTCTGTCTTTCTTTTCCTACACCTGTGGCCTGTGCGTCATCCTACTAATTCCAGTTTCAAGGTCAGCGCTGTGCAGCTCTGAGCTGATCCCATTGGCTCTGTGAGTCCACACTGTGACGCCACACCACATCCAGATTCATTAAAACAGCACATCCATCTGTACTTTCTCCACTCACAAACAACACACTGCCAGCTTTTGCTTTGCACTCTCCCAACCAGTGACTTGACACCTAATTCTGCATCCAGACCTCATGCTACGTGAGCCTAATTTCAACATGTTACCATGTCTTAGCGTCTTTTATTATTTATACTTGTTTCTTCTATATATTCATCCTTCGCCATGTTGCTCACGTTTAGAGCATGCCTACATTTTCTCTCTCTCTCTCCTATCTGTCATGTCTGCTGTTCAATAAGCCTTATTAATTATTAATCTAACGGTTCGCCACACAGGAGACCATTACTAAATTAACCGTACCCTAGCAATATGTCGCCTGCTGCCCTATTACTGCAAAGAGATGGAGAGAGAGACAGAGGAAATAACACAAGGAAATAGAATCTTGTTTACAAAAGGGTAAAAATATTACTGTTCATAAATTGATATTCATACATTCTATATAGTGTACAAATGAACAAATTATTTTGGACCTAAGCATGTACATTGACCACCTGTAGATATGCATATATATTTAGCTTTTCTTCATATTGAAAACACTCAATTTTGTGTTTGACAGACATCTGTGGTATGAATCACTGATAACTTTTTCATCTAAAAGTGAGAATTGATTGAATAATTGTTTAAATAATTGCTAAAGCTATATTGACATTGTCCTGATGTAGTTTTTTTTTTTTTTTAAATGACCGGGTTGAACCCCCTTTTGCCTTCAGAACTGCCTTAATCCTTTGTGGCATGGAGTCAACAAGGTACTGGTAATATTCCTCAGAGATTTTGGACGATATTGACATGATAGCATCACACAGTTGCTGCAGATTTGTCGGCTGCACATCCATGATGGGAATCTCCTGTTCCACCACATCCCAAAGGTGCTCTATTGGATTGAGTTCTGGTGACTGTGGAGGCCATATTCAAGAAACCAGTCTGAAATTATTTGCACTTTATGACATGGCACATTATTCCGGTGGAAGTAGCCATCAGAGCTACTAGAACATGGCTATACTGTGGTTATATATGGGAATGGACATGGTCAGCAACCCAAAGTGTGCCAAGAAAATATAACCCAGACCATTACACCACCACCACCAGCCTGAATCATTAATACAAGGCAGGATGGATCCATGCTTTCATGTTGCTGATGCCAAATTCTGACCCTACCATCTGAATGTCGCAGCAGAAATCGAGACTCATCAGACCAGGCAACCTTTTGTCCAATCTTCTATTGTCCAATTTTGGTGAGCCTGTGCAAATTGTAGCCTCAGTTTCCTGTTCTTAGCTGACAAGAGTGGCACTTTGTGTGGTCTTCTGCTGCTGTAGCCCATCCACCTTAAGGCTTGACATGTGTGTTCAGAGATGCTCTTCTGCATACCTCGGTTGTAAGTGGTTTTTGAGTTACTGTTGTCTTTCTATCAGCTCGAACTAGTCCATTCTCCTCTGACCTCTGGCATCAACGAGGCAGAACTGCTGCTCACTGGATATTTTCTCTTTTTTAGACCATTATCAGTAAACCCTAAAAATGGTTGTGCGTGAAAATCCCAGTAGGTGAGCAGTTTCTGAAATACTCAGACCAGCCCGTCTGACACCAACAACCATGCCACGTTCAAAGTCACTTATATCACTTTTCTTCCCTATTGTGATGCTCGGCTTTGCAGATCATCCTGACCATGTCTACATGCCTAAATGCATGAGTTGCTGCCATGTGATTGGCTGATTAGAATTTTGAGTTAATGACCAGTTGGACAGGCGTACCTAATAAAGTGGCCGGTGAGTAAGTAAAAAGGAAGTAAATTTTCAAAACATTAATCTATTTGTTATTATCTACTTTTTATTATTATTATTATTATTATTATTATTATTATTATTATTATTATTATTATTATTAATATTATTATTATATCTATTGTATACGTTTTGTGATTCATGTACTATTTACGTCTCTTGGTGCAGTAGTCTGCTGGAGATTATCCACTTTTTTTATTCAGGGTTCTGCAGTCATTTGTCAGTCTTGCCACCCGATGCTTGTGACGTCTCTGAAGATTAAACTTGCATCAGTTTTTGCGTATTTTTGGCATTGTGAAGCTGAACAACCAGTCCTCCATCTTCTGTGATTCAGGCGATGCAGCTTTCACTTGAAGGTCTTGAAAATTCAGTGTCTCGCAGTTGCTGTGATACCACCGTCTTGAAAGTTTGACAAAATGTCGGTGGTAAAACAGTCAATAACTCATCAGTCGTAAGACTTGAATATGCGTATAGGGACACAAAAATGCAACAAAATCATTTTATGTATCATGCAGAGTCTAAATGTGCCTCTTCTGCTCAAAAAACATGAAACAGATATGTGTAGGGCTCCCACAGTAACACTTGTCGAGTCAAACTGCAGCCAGCTTCAATCAGTGGTCAATATAACACTGTCACGCTCAACCAGTGCTGACATGACCTGTATAAGTCAACATCCTTAAAGCATCTTTTTTTATGTACCAGCTGTTGAATCAATTTTATGCTGCAGAGAAAAGGCTTCAGGGTTATTAGCTTCCACAGAGGTTAACTGGGGAGGCTGACCTGATAAAGCACAAGTCTGAGTGCTTGGCTGCTCAAGCTTACAGATTACTGACAAAAAAATCATAATTTACAGTTCTCTGTCTTTGGCTATCTGTCTTCATAAAGCAGAATATTGATAATAAGTCAAAACAGAATAAGTAAGTTAGGATTGCATTAGTTTTTACCTTCAATTGACTTTTCCATTGCATTTCTTCCTGGTTTTATTGCTGTGGAATGCTTTTTAAAACTTCTGACTTACTGTTGCACTTATTGCATATCCATAGTGCTGATGCACCCATTTAGTTGGATTCATGAATAAAGCAACATCTACATTTTACCTTTTTATTTCCTCTCTGGAAAAGCAATCTCTTTACTTTGGAAAACCTGAAAATGTCAGATATTTCTATCTTCTTCTACAGCATTGGCTAATTAAAACCCTCTTGAAAGTTTTCTCATCTATGACCAATCAATCAAACGTCTGTTCAGTTTTTGTGGTTGCTTTTTTAAGCAAGTCAGGGGAAAATACTGGAAACAAAGGTTACTTTCATTCAAAATCTGCATTTAATGAGTGGATTAGGCAATGATTAATTTCAGAATGATAAATATGACGGTGACTTTTTTCACTGATGCTGCATTTATGACTCATTGACAGACTTACTAACAACATATCCTGACACTCACAGATTTAATAAACAGCTGATAAACAGGAAATCAAACCACCCCAAGAGAACAAATGTCAATCTTACCTCACAGAATTGACAGACTGTGCAAAACACTAAATGCAAATGCACCTCAAGAGAAAGAGATAAGATGAAAAAAAATGCTCATTTGAGACACCTGAATCTATTAAGGAAAAGCAGTTTGCTCATCTTACATACGTTTTTAAAACAAACTGCTGCAAGATTTTTAGTTTTAACTGTCTGCAATCCATTTACATTTGCAAAACTTAAACAAAAAGTGAACAATTAAAAATAAATATTACCAAATTGTTTCTGATATTCTAGAGGTCAAGTTAGCTGTTTGCCCTTTAATCGCGATCTTTGGTGTTCCCTCTCAGTGTCAGCCTTTAAACCGGAGACATGCTGACATTGTGGCTTTGCTAGGTGCAGAATACTGTAGTCTTGGACCTCCCCACAACCCCCCTTTATTTCATTGTGGCTCAAAGATTTGGACTTCTTTTTAAAACTCGAGAAAATTAAATACAATATCAAAGGTAGGGGAGAACAGTTTTTTGAAAAATGGCAACACTTTATTGCATTCTTTAATGATTTAACAACCTTAGATGTGGATTGAGTGACGGTATATGTCCATGTATGTAAATGGTTTGTTATTATTTGTTTGTTTGTATTTGTATTTATTTTATTTTATTCATTATTATTATTTCTTTAATTTTTTTTCAGATATTATTTAGATATTTCAGCTTTATTTGGGGATTGATTTGTTTAGTGGGGCTAGATAGGATTGTACAGGTGGGGCCTTTAGAAATGCACGTCTCAGCGAACAGAATGCCATGACTAACCGCGGTTCACCGCAGTACTCAGGGAAATTCTCTGAATCAGGAATTACATTACCATTAGGGGGCAGCCGAGCTTCATTCTCAGTAGTGGCCAATTCTGAATGTGGAGGACTCGATGTCGCGGGTGGCTGTATCTCCGTGGAAGGTAGAGGTGTTTTATTCAAGTTTTGTGTTTATATTTGCTAAAATCTAAAACAATGCTGTGCCTGGGATAATTGTGTTTAATGTTTTCTGATAAGAGAAATAGTTTCATTTTAGACACAGGATTGCCGACTCGCCACAGCGTATGGTGTGTGGGTTACTGTAAAATGTAAAATGCTGTTTGCAAGAATGAAAATTGCATGACAAAAAAATAAAGAAAGAAAGACAATGTTGGTTATACTATGTGTGTGTAATATTTAGTATAAAACTCTTTATTTTCTTAGTGTGAAGAACATTTCAATATTTTCCACAATAAGAGCATTGGTCACACTTTATTTTGATGGTCTGTTGGTTGTATTTAAGTTACATTGCATCTAATTCCAACCAATTCTCAGTAGATTATAAGTAGACTGTTAGGTTGTGGTTAGGGTTAGTGTAAGCTGACATGTAATAGCTAAGTTTCTTACAGTCAGTTAAATGTCTGTTGAAGGAGCAGTATCAACAGATATTAAGCAGACAGTCTACTAATACTCAAATGGACCATCAAAATAAAGTGTCACCAGAACATTTTGTGGAATTAAGAGTTTAGCTTCCATGGATGGCAAAGGTTCTTCATGGAATATTTGATGCCAAAATACTGAAGCATTATTTTAAAAGGTAAGAAAAAGTAAAAAGTAGTAACATCCCAGTGGAAGAGTGCTGAACTTTTAGTTGTGCACTTCTATTCTGGAGTGAACCTTAAATGTACTGTAAAAGCTGTCAATCAACCTGTACACTCACATTGTAAAACATTCTCTGATTGGCCTTTACTCGCTGTCCCTACACTATAAACACCCACTGACCACATCTGAGATTCAGTTTCTGTCAGTTAAAATTTCCAACATTTTCAAATTATGTTGGAAATCATCATCATCATCATCATCGTCGTCATCAGAACATGACCTTGCATACTTTAGCAAAGTAGCTACAAAAAGGCTTTACATGCACCTATGTTGCTTGGTCCCAACCTTATTCGAGTTTCTGTAGAGTTCATTTTATATTTCTTAATGTGATATATGGGAATGTATTGTGGCAACGCAGCGGTGCAGTAGGTAGTGCTGTCGCCTCAAAGCAAGAAGGTCGCTGGTTCGAGCCTCGGCTAGGTCAGTTGGCATTTCTGTATGTTCTCCCTGCGCTCGCGTGGGTTTCCTCCGGGTGCTCCGGTTTCCCCCACAGTCCAAAGTACAGGTGAATTGGGAAGGCTAAATTGTCCATAGTGTATGAGTGTGAATGAGTTGGAATGGATGTTTCCCAGAGATGGGTTGCGGCTGGAAGGGCATCCGCTGTGTAAAACATGTGCTGGATAAGTTGGTGGTTCATTCCGCTGTGGCGATCCCAGATTAATAAAGGCACTAAGCCGAAAACAAAATGAATGAATGAATGTATTGTGCTGCTTGTTTTTTTATATGAAGTATGTGATGGTGTTGTTGAATGTAATTATGTGGCGAAGGCAAAGACAAATGTCCACTTGTGAATAATAATGAAAGCCAAACAATCAGTATTGGGTAGATTTACTTTTAAAAGTAATAAATTATTATCTTGAATTACTTTTTTAAAGTAACTAAATTTGTTGCTTAGTTACTTTTTAAGAAAAGTAATGTAAAAGTTTGTGTTATTTTTGCAATTTTTTAAAGAGTAGGATAGGCTTAGGATTGTAATATTCATTCATTCATTTTTTTCGGCTTAGTCCCTTTATTCATCAGGGGTCGTCACAGTGGAATGAATCGTCAACTTATCCAGCATATTTTTGTTTACACAGCGGATGCTCTTCCAGCTGCAACCCAGTACTAGAAAACATCCATACACACTCATTCACACACATACACTACGGCCAATTTAGTTTATTCAATTCACCTATCGCGCATGTCTTTGGACTGTGGGGGAAACCGGAGCACGGAAACCTACATGAACACAGGGAAGACATGCAAACCCCACACAGAATACTAACTGAAAAGCCGGGACTCTAACCAGCGATCTTCTTGCTTTGAGGTCACAGTGCTAACCACTCTACTAATACTCTACTAGATCAGACACATTCACATTAGTCACAGGAATCTATTTTCTTAAAATTTGCATTCATAGTTTTGTGTCATTTATTGTAAATGGATGTACTTCAGTCTTTTGAACAGGGACCTTTTGAAAGGTCCATCTTATTTCACCAAGGTACAAAATAAAAAAATTCCAATGTTGCTTAAAGTAAGAGTGAATCAACCTGTCACAAGACGCACTTCCAGTTTAGTTTAATTAGAGCAATGATTCATCCTCTGAATGAAAACCTTTCTACGCTTCTGACAGAAATAAAAACAAAAACAAAACAAAAACAAGTACACATATGACAAACAAGCAAACACAATGAACAAACAGCACAACACTGACTAAAGCATTGTAAGCCTGGCCAAGCTGCTGTCACCAGCTGTCTCTGTGCTCACTGTTGCAATTAATTATGGAAGCAGTGCACTCGTTCCTAAGAAGGGCCATATTAACAGTGTCATTTATCCAGGGTCTAATTATTCACAACATATTTGCTTAATTTTTTTCATGCTCAGAGTTACACCATGACAAATGAGTGTGTAAACTGCAACAAATCGTCAAACATAAACTCTTTTTTTCACTATGTAGTGGACAACTCTGGATTTGGTTATACGATCTTCACAAATGTCGTCAAATACAGAGGAATTAAACACTTTGTGAGAATGCTTATATAGTGTTCCATGCTCTTTAAAAGGCTTACAGATCAGTGTTTTAATTTACTGACAATCTACAGGTTTATGTGCAAGGATTAGGGGTGTAATTTGATTATTATGAGTACTGAGCATTTTTTCTTTAACCTCCGGCTGAAGCTAGTAGACTGCAATCTCACAGCCTACCACTAGTTGCCACTGAAGGCTAACATTTAAAGACCGGGACACTAGTGAGCGCATGTGGGTGTGCTTGAGTAAATGTGACTGCATTCATTTGGATGTGCGTGAATGTAGGGGTGTGTGTGTGTGTGAGTTTGAGTGCATATCATGTGTACTTTATCACTGTAATATTGTGTTTGTGTATGTGAAGTAAACGGTCATGCAGAAATTTTCGACCATTACGAGTGCACAAATCTGTTTTCTGGCACTAACATTAGAGACATATAATCAATAGATATTAGACAAAACCCAGATCACCCCCCCCCCCACCACACACACACGCCAACCAATAAACAAACTGGCCTATATTGTCTGAGAACCTTAACCCATGTTAGCCTCATTACTGCATTAACGAGATAAGATTAAGCCACTTGGAGAAATATTGATTGGCTCAAATTAAAGGCAAAGATAGTCCCTGGCCCTAAACAAGGAAATTATTCTTGCTAACTGGCAAGTGCAAATGACCCGTGTATGTTCATGTGTATGCGTGTGTGTGTGTGTGTGAGAGAGAGAGAGTAACAGAGACAAAATCGCTCTGAGGCACTCAGAGATAAGAGAACCTTTACATAAAACAATTAGCAGAGGACAATACAAACTACAGCACTAGGAGAAACCCCGCGATAAGATCAGAACCATATCGACCTGCTCTGAGATCGCTTACAACGATTACTCACCGAGACACAAGAGCAGTTTCAGATACTTTGATGAGTCTTTCAAAGCTCTGTCTGGGTTCCTTGTATAGCACATCTGATATGCTAATAGTAGCACATGGTTTTGATTGCTAAACAGATGTTGCCTTGTCATGCTACAGTCCTGTAAAATGTCAAGGTCTTATGACAATGAGGGCAAAAGTGTGGCTTTTATCCATCTAGCCCCCTCCGTGAAGGTCTGGCGGAATATCGCAAAATGTTCACAAATTAAATATGCACAAAGAACAGATAAGAGTCCATCACTTGAACAATTGCAATCCTTAATTTCAAAGAGTTTGAAGCAGATCAAATTGGATTGATATGGCTGTCATAATAGTTTTCATTCGGATATCCCCCCAGCAGTGGTGTAAAGTAACCAATTACAGATACTCAAATCACTGTAATTGAGTAGTTTTTCTCAGGAGTTGTAATTTACTAAGTAGTTTTAAAAATGTGTACTTTTACTTTCCCTTGAGCATATTTTTAATGCAGTATCTCTGCTTTTACTCCACTAGTTTCCTTCAACCTGCAGTCAATACTTTAATATTCCCTATCTGCTGTGTGAGAATTAGAATGAGTCCTGTGATTCCTGTCCAATCAAATTGCACATAGAAAGTAAATCGCATCATACTTAACTAGCTTAAGGCTTGCAGCAAACTGTTTGGAAGATTTAAAAGTGTCCAAAAAGATACTTTAAAGGCAATGATCCAGAGACTGGTTAGACTGAATATCGCTGATGAGAAGATGATGTATGTTTATTATATGATGACCGAAATAACTAAATGCACTACAGAATGCTACGTTTGTGCACACACACACACACACACACACACACACACACACACACACACACACACACACACACACACACACACACACACACACACACACACACACACACACACACATAAATTACGTTTAAAAGGGCTATTTTTTACTTATACTGTACTTCGATTATATTTACAACAGATACTTTTCTACTTGCATTACATTTTTGCGCAAGTAATGGTACTTTTACCTTTATAGTATAGTATAGAGTATAATTTTTCATTCCACCACTTCCTCCCAGCCATCCACCACCAAAAAGTTCACCTACAAGCCCAGAACTTATGACATCCATGCGAAAAGTGACGATTGATGGGTGCTTGCTTCCATTAATTATTATGAATGTTATATTTGTGATGTAGATTAACCAAGATGAGAATCCTTGCAAGAGACTTATTTTTGGTGCCTTTTTAGCCTTCATCCCTTCAGTAATGTAATGTGTACTTATATAGCGCATTTATTGTGTATGGTCATACACCCAAAGCGCTTTACAATCATGAGGGCAGTCTCTCCACACCACCACCAGTGTGCAGCATCCACTTGATGCCACAGCAGCCACAGGACAATGGTGCCGGAGAAGATAGAGAGAGAGATGTTGTGTTCCATTCACAAATAATCACTTTATATTTTCCGTCTTTACCATACAATGTTAGATCTTTGAAGCACTGCAATTATGAGACTCAAATTGGTCATTTAAAACTCTGCTAAATTAATAAGAGTGTGTGCGCATGACTACAACTGCAAATATGGTTTGCATATTTTGCAGCAGAGCTCAACAAACAGCTATTACTGAGCAACAGTGAGTATGTTTACATTGTCACCAATAATATGATTTTAATACCATTAAGACAATACTCTGATTAAAAGTCTACCATGTAAACAGTGATTTTTGATTAATTTAAGCCAGTTAAGGTCATAAACATACTAAACAGAAATTAAGACAATTTTAGTCGCATTATTGAAGTGCAGCACAGACGTGTAAACACCGCAATCAAACTATTATCGCCATGTCGGACTTTTCGCCGCGTTTTGCTACAGGATATTCCATACACACACGGCTGTTTGACACGGAGTCAGTAAAGGACACAGCGAAATGCAGAGTTTTTTCTCCCATTCAGCGTGCGGCATCAAATTCTATTAAAACAATACTCTTCCCCCAGTCCTTAATTCATAGCACATCAAATACCTCAGTTTGTCACGAGACATGAATGTAATGTTCCTGAATGAAAGTGAAACTGCCAAACTGCAAAAAAATAGCAAATGAACCATCCAAATTTACATCAAACCCCGGAGGAAACGTGGATAGTGCGATGACACAATGACGTTAATCAATCTATGTGCTATAACATGTAAAAAGGGATCATGAAAGGAACATTCACAAAGCAGCTCATATAAACACCTTAATCATATTATTGTATTAATCAGATAAAGGCAAATTATTTAATTACTGATATCCATGTAAACGTAGTTACTGTTTCATTTTTAATAAACCTGTATTGAATCAATATAGTCAATGATTTCATGGTCAATTCATATAGACCACCACCTGCTTCATTTCTAAATTAATGAGCCATTTTTTGAAGGAAGGAATCATTTGGATGAATGGTTGACTGAATCAATCATTAAGATGAGGATTACTGTCACCTACATGATGATTTTTGTGTCATATTTATTTATCCAGTGCAAGCCAAAACCCGCCAAGGTTCTATCACAAAAACATTATTATTTCCTCAAACAAATAGAATGATTAAAATATGTTTTTCTCAATGTTGCACACCCTAAGCTAAGAGGTCCTGATTAAAAATTGAGTGAGTATCTTATCCAGGTGGAAGCAGAGCAATGAGTTGGTTGCACTAAACTCGTTGGTTTTCCCTCACTGTGTCTGTGAAAACAGAAACTAAACCATGTAGACATTATTTTTTTAAGCAGCCTGGAAAAAAATGAAGCTTAGCACCAGTTTGTACTTTAAAACATAAACTATATTGCCCACATCTTCTCAGCCACCAGCACATTCATATATACTCACTCTAGTTTTTTTTTTTTCAGCACAGCAAATTGCACACGAGCGCATTTCTCAAGGGAAAACATGTTTCTTCTTCTTATGGAGCCATAGAGTTCCAGTTTCAGGTCCCGAGTGTTTACTTCACACATATTGTGTGAGCAGTCAAGTCACAACTCCACTATCAGACTGTATATCTGTAAATCAGACTGTAGCACATAAATCAGAAATTTTGGCTTTACATTGCATGCAATTTACTCATTCAGTGAGAGTTGGGATTTGGAATAAACATGGCTAAAATTGTACAGAGTATATGCAGCTTAAGACACATCATGCATAACTTCCTAGCAACATCAGGTAGCTATGGCAGCAAGGCCAAAGGCACTTAAGTTCATTCCATTCTAGGAACACTTAGGAGGCTCTAAATGAAATCCCAGCTCTGTCAGAGTACTTTAAAACAGCTCGACATCAAAGAGTCAAAGATAAAGCCAATAATACATCAACATCAGTAGCAGAACGTTGATGAAATTGTGATAATTTTGTTTGTGAGGCCAGTCAGTAAAAAGAACTACAGTTAGACTCTAATTAAAATGGAATAGGAGGGAATCAGATGGCAAGAGGCATCATCCGTGACTGATTTCAGACGTAATGTAGAGCACTTTCTGATTGACAGAACTATTTCTCTGCATTATTATATCTGCCTTCTGCAGATCTGCCAGGATCCAAATGTAAAAACTGAGCAACGTTTCCCTAGACCCAGCTTTTCAGCAGCTGTCAATCATCTTTCTTGACCTTCTCTGAAAGAGGACACAGACACTGGAAGCCAAAGGTATTTGCTGGAGCTCTGAGAAAAGCTTTCAACCTCAGACGGTCTATTTATATGATATTAACAATTAGAAACACACTGATTTTTTCTGAATATATAGTCATTACTGTAAATGGCCAAAAGTGATGTCCGACCTTTAACTTTTGATATGTTGTTTGTTTATGAAGTGCTATAACGCAAGTATATATGTATTTTTATTATTAGTATAATAATGAGGAATATTTCATTATATCCTGTGCTGACAGAAACAAATCAAGTATATTAACTCTGTTCAATATTGCTGCATAGACTTGTAGAGAACATTACTTATTTTATAAAGCAACTAAAAGGAAAAAAGAAAAATTCAGTCATCATTTACCCACCCTATACTTTTTTCAAACCTATAAAAATGAGATTATCTCTTTTACCGGACATGAAAATTTTTGTTATTGTTAAGAATGTTGTTAGAAATCACAATCTCACAGCATTTCATAACTTTTTTAATTTAGAGGCACAGTCTCATTCATTCATTTTTTTTCATGCATTTTTGTTTTATCTGTCCATGCTCTCATTGACAGCTATGTTTAGTGTTGAGGGTTTTAGTTTAGCAAAACCTTTTTTCAAAAAGTAATACAAACATTTTCATTGAAATTAGCCACTAAATTGCCAATAATAGTACAAATGGTACAGTGGTAGGCAAAATGAAGACCTTTGCTGTCATTCACACAATGTGTTTTTCCATTCCAATGTGCTATCTTTCCATTGTTTTTCTGAAAATGTGCTTGACAGACTCTTGATCCTTAAGCTCACATCTCATGTCTTTTGCAACACCTCACACATGTAAAAGTTAAAAGAACTTACAATTTTTACATGCAGCACCACTCATCGATGTCAGTTCCAAAGGAGTGGACCAATCAGAACAACTCTGAGGCAGAAAAAGCGTTCTGTTGACAGTAGCAAGTTGGCATGATCATTGTTTTATATGATGACAACATGGCAGAGGAGGTGCTTTTAAAAAACATTCCTGAGTGATGTGTGTTTTTTTATTATATTTTGCAGACATAAAAAACAACTAAAAGACAGACAAAACAATCGTGTAACAATAATTTGTGCAAAATGTAAAATAAAGCATAAAACAAAGGAAAATAGGGATAGTAATTTAGCAGTTTTCCCAAAGATGGCATATCTAATTCTTTCCAAATGTAAAGTGGAGGTAAGTCCAAGAAGCCCGTCAGAAAAAAAGGCCTAACATTTTTCTACCAGAAACAAAGAATAACTTTCTTACCTATAACCAGTGCTCTAATTGAGATGGCGTCCCCCTTATGGCAAAAATCATCCCCTTTGTAAAACCACTGTCCCCCATTACCATCCCCTTTAGATTAACAAAAGTGTGTGTAATGCAAAACTTAAAGTTAAATAAGTTTTGTTAAGTTTTTTTAAAGTTAAAAAAGTTAAATATTAAAATTCTGTATTTACTGTATAGTAATTTATGACTTATAACAACGACGACTGACCAGAAAGTGCAATACAGTTCATAGCAGTTCAGATGCAACTTTTTGCATTGCTGCAAAAGAAGAGAACAGAAGGTATGATATTTAGTTGTTTTATTATTATATATGTATGCTGTACCTGCCGTGCATAACTGCATTTCAGAACAGCTTAAGCAGCTTGACCCGAGTGTACCTTAAGCTGTTCTATATTCACTGTAAAACACAGTTAACAGGGCTTGCAAACATTTACTTTAGTGACCCAAGTTACGCCGTTTAAATTACAGCAGATTCTAGGTTCCCTGTTTCTAGAATGGACTGTTATTATTATCCCTAAAATTAGAAAGCAAATGATGTGATGTATTTTTAGAATCACTGTTGTCTACATGTTGCTCCGTTTTCGAAAATGCTTCCAATCTGCTCAGCCGCTGTACATCTCCATACCATGCTTTGTTTATGAATGAATCTTGAGCTTTGGTATGAAGCAATGATTCACTCATCCATTCAGAAAGACATTTGTAAATGAATCAGCTGTTTGAAGAACTCAATTAAATGAATCATTCAGTGACAAAGACAGAGACTTAACTCCACTTACTGGCGGTTTCAGTTTCAAATTTAATGACATTTTTATTATTAATTTCATTGCATTCATGCCACCTCCAATGCCTCGTTAAACAGTCAATTTATAAATAAACAGTAAATTTATCGAAATGCTCATTTTTTTTCTTTGCCATCTTTGTTGTGTCAAGAGGAATTTTGTTGATTTAATCGGATTGTAAGATATTCTTCCTGATATTATTTCAGTTTATATAAAGAAGCTCATGTAGTTGGGCCACATAAGGTAAACAAAGTGTTGTAAATAAAAAGGTACATTTATATACCAGTTACTGGTGCTCAAAGACTTACATTGTCAATTAATTAACTGTCCCTTTTAATTTCATGACTTTCTTAAAAATGACATGCTTAAGATTAATGGTTGGTGGTTATTTAAAAAATAAATAAATGTATTTAGACCTTTTTTGTTATCATTCTCTTTGTGTGTAGCTACAGGACACCACCCAACCCTCCTAACCCCCGTACCATCCCCCTTGAATTTTTTTTACAATTCGACCACTGTCTATGATCAGGTAACTGTACATTTTGGTTGAGAGTCTTTAGAAATACTGGCCAACCAAAAATTGCTATCATTGGGTCAGGGAGTCAAACACAATCGTAAACCTTAGCAAAGAGCTGAAATATTTCTAACCAAAGCGTCTGTCGTTTGTAAATGCAAAGATGCATTCTGTGTGAAGGGCCCCTTTGACTACATAGTAATTTTATTCCTACCATCTGTTTATTAGCATTCTTCCAGTGATGACAAACTCATACAGGTTTAAACCAATTTAAAGATGCATACAACAATGACCTCCCTCATTATCTGAGGTTATAACATTTCACTTCATCTGCCATCCTCTCAATCCCTCAAACCCCCATCTATTATCTTTACATTGCTGACCCAAAAGAAGAGATTTTTGTCCTTGTAAGAAAATAGCTTAGTCCTGCCCACTGGGGTTTGGCCTTCTGTGTTGAGCCCCATTATGGACCAATGGCAGATCTATTCCCCAGACATTTAGATGGTTCCATTCCACTTCTTTCATTAGGATCCTACAGTGTGTAATGTAGACACTAGTAATCCCAATTGAAAGCTTAATGTCTGTCTGCGGAAACTGCCTTGTGGTGTTTAAACATAGCCGAAGAGTTTGGCCTGAGTTATGGGATGCTGTGTTTCTCAGGGTGCTGTCTTGTCACAGCTGTTTTTCACGCTTTTCACTGCCTCCGTTGCTGGAATGCATATAAACAGCGTTGTGACATTGTAGAGAACCATCTGTCTCATCTGTTTCCATTCTTGGGTCCCAGATTTTGTCAACAATGTCCTTGGAATTCTAGATGTGATGGATTTGATTTTACCATTGCAGTTGAAATGCACAGTGTACAGTTTATTATAGTGGCTATTGGCCAACGCAGGGCTCTTCCTTGGGTATTTAAGGGAGTCTACAAAGACATGCAGTGGCTTCCCGAGGGTGAAAGAAGTAATGTACTTTTCAAACGATGGATTTTTCTTGCTTCTGCTGCTGTGGATAGTCCAAAACATTTTTTTTCTAGTTGCCGTGAGTGGAGTCTTGTTTTGTTTTTAGTTGTAGGCTGCTGACGTTTGGTTCTTTTGTTGTGATGATTGGAAATGTACCATCGCAGACAAAAGTGATGTCCATGATTTCTTTGCACTTGATTCAAATATAGTACTATATGCTGATACACATTGTGACTAAGGAAAACAATATCAGTTCATGTTTGTTTGTTTATGCTTTCGAAATGTATCATGGGACCTCGATCTTTGCACCAACACATTTTCAAGATCAAAATAACCATGTGGTCAGTTTGCAAACATACACTCTAAAAAATCCGGGGTTCCCCTTCATATGGGAACTTCAACGTGTGTCTGTTATTAAACAGACTTTTGGGAGTGCTTTAGACGACCAATCACATCTGAAGATAAGAAAACGGGCCAATGAAATGCCAATTGAATTGGCGGAGCTTAGCTCCACAGCTGAAACTGATGAGCCAATTAGGGCTATATCAGTCAGCTGCTGGAGCCAGCTCATCAGAATTGTTGCTTCAGACCCGATCTGAGACTGAAGAACCCTTCTGCTGAGCTGACTTCCAACATTGAAGAAAGCATTATTCTCACCAGTGCGAGGGAAGACGTTCTAGCGGCGGTCGAGCTGGGTTTCCCGTCCCCTTGGCGTTTCGCTGGTGACCTGAAAGAGCAGTTTGTTAAAAGAGCAGAATTCCCTAAGAGAGCACACGGTCGTGCAGCGCGTCTTTTTAAAGATGTCGTTTCGACCGTGCGTTTCTGGATGCGGTGGTTTCCTCTCCCCGGATGACAGGCACGAGTACTGCGTCACATGCTTGGGGGTCCAACATGTTGATGCGGTGCTCGCGGACAGTTCTTGCCCGCATTGCGATGGCTTGACTGTTGCGCAACTGAGGTCGCGGCGAGCTCTTTTATTAGGGCAAGTCACCCCTGCTGCTCCCCGCCAAGCGGTTAGCACTCGGGCAGGCCTGAGGGTTACAGTGGGGGCTAATCCGTCGCCTTCGGGCCCGCGGACCCCTCGCTCCTCGTCAGTGCGCTCTGTTTCTGCTTCGAGTGTTAGCGCTGGTCCATCCTCTGGGTTGGCCGCGCTCTCATTAGATGACACCGGGGACGTGATGTCCATCGCTGCATCGGAGGGCGGGCTGACATGCTCTGATGAAGATCCGGACCCCCTGCCACCCTCCGGGGTTATCAGTGAGGTTTCGGATCTGGAGTCGGACATGTTAGCCGTGTTATTCCGGGCTGCTTCGGCCGTGGGACTGGAGATGGCTTGTCCCCCAGAACCGCGGCCGGACCGCTTAGATGGGTGTTACGTGGGGGTGAAGAAGGCGAAGCCTTTTAGACCCCCCGTCCCCTTCTTCCCGGAGGTACACAGAGAGCTCACGCAGGCATGGAGGGCACCTTTTTCTGCCCGGTCCTCGTGCGCTCCCGCTCTCACCTCCCTCGATGACGGAGCGGCCAGGGGTTATGAGGCGATTCCCCAGGCGGAGCGTGCTCTGTCCGCAGAGCTGCTCCACTCGGAGAGGTCCGCCCTCACTCCCTTCCAAAGCGTGCAGGTTATCTGAGTCTCTCACGGCCAGAGCCTGCACTGCTGCGGGCCAGGCCACCTCCGCTCTGCACGCTATGGCCACCTATCAACGCTACCAAGCCGAGAAGCTGGCCAAGATGCAGGAGGGCGGTTCTCCCCCAGGCTTGCTGCATGAGCTCCGCACGGCAACCGATTATGCTCTCATGACTATTAAATCGGCTGCTCGTGCCCTGGGGAAGACGATGGCCACATTAGTGGTCCAGGAATGCCACCCCTGGCTGAGCTTGGCTATATGAGAGACGTTGACAAAGCTTGCTTTCTTAACGCTCCCGTATCCCAGGCTGGCCTTTTCGGCGACACCGTCGGGGAGTTCACCCAGGAATTCTCCGCGGTGAAAAGCAGTCCAAGGCGAGGGGTGAGGTCATCTATCAGCGGGCTCAAAAAACTGCTCCTCCCGCTGCCCCTTCCGCTGCGGTTGCTCTTCGCCGAGGGCGTCCACCCGCGGCTTCATCTGCTCCGCTTTCGCTGCCCGCTCCGGCCAGGCGGCAATGCCGAGCCTCCCGCGGGACTGCAACGCCCCCGCCCCAGGGCGCCGCTAAGTCCAGTAAACGGACCGCGAAGCGTTCCTGGGACGGGCCATTCGGAAAAGAGGGGACCTGCTCTTTCCTCGGTGGGGGGCCGAGGATTATTAAATCAGTCCACAACGACTTTAAACTCCTCGCTGCCGGCCCCTGGGCTGGCGGCAACCAAATTTCCAAAAGAGCAGTTTCCTCTCTCTCCGGATGCGCGAGCCCGAGTACTGCCAGTCTGGGACGCTCCGCCTTTCAGCTCGCAGCACCGGGACCCTTCGCCTCAGGCCCTCAGAGTGCAGCAGGACGGACTCCTTTCTCTCACTCTGGCCTCACCGCGGGATCCAGGGAGGAAGGTAAGAGAAATTCTCTTATTTTCAGCTCTTCCCCGGGACGCACCGCTTCCCGGGATGAGCACTCCCATCCCGAGCTGCCCCTCCGCTGGCACGTCAGTGATCGCTCCGATGGTGCCATTAGCGCGCGCTCTGCCAGCCTGGTTAGCGCTGCCCAGCGCATCGCGGTGGCTCATACGGACGGTCAGACTCGGCTATGCGATTCAGTTCGCTATTCGCCCTCCCAAGTTCACGGGTGTCCTTTTCACGAGGGTGATCCCCGTGAGCGCCCCTGTCTTGCGAGAGGAGATTGCGGTCCTCCTGGCGAAGGACGCAATCGAGCAGGTCCCTCCAGCCGAGATGGAGTCCGGGTTCTACAGCCCGTATTTCATCGTGCCCAAAAAAGAGCGGGGGGTTAAGACCAATCCTAGATCTGCGCAGACTGAACTGTCATTTACACTAAATGCTTTCAGAATGCTCACGCAGAAACGCTTGCTTCAGAGCGTCCGTCCTCAGGATTGGTCTGCAGCCATAGACCTGAAGGACGCGTATTTTCATGTCTCTATTCTTCCACGCCACCGCCCTTTTCTCCGGTTTGCGTTCGAAGGACGAGCGTGGCAGTACAAAGTCCTCCCCTTCGGGCTCTCTCTGTCTCCGCGGGTTTTCACCAAGCTCGCGGAGGGTGCTCTGCGCCACTGCGGCTTGCGGGCATCCGCACACTCAACTATCTCGATGACTGGCTCATTTTAGCCTCCTCTCGCGATCAGTTGATTATGCACAGAGTCAAAGTGCTTCGGCACCTCGACCAGTTGGGGTTTCAGGTCAACCGAGAGAAGAGCAAACTTTGCCCTGTGCAGAGGATCTCTTACCTCGGGCTGGAGCTGGATTCGGTTGCTATGGTTGCGCGCCTCTCCGAGGAGCGCGCCAGGCTAATGCTTTCCTGTGTAACGAGCTCCACAGGAAAATAGTGGTCCCACTGAAATGTTTTCAGAGGCTCCTGGGGCATATGGCATCCGCAGCCGCGGTCTCGCCGCTCGGTTTGCTTCATATGAGACCACTTCAGCATTGGCTTCGCGATCGAGTCCCCAGACGGGCATGGCGCGCGGGTACGCACCGGGTGAACATCACTCTGCTGTGTCTCCGCACCCTCAGCCCCTGGACGGATCTGGCTTTTCTACGGGCCGGAGTGCCCCTAGGGCTAGTATCCAGGCATGTTGTCGTAATGACACATGCCTCCAGCACGGGCTGGGGGGCCGTGTGCAACGAGCATGCAGCCGCGGGTTCGTGGTCCGGACCCCGCCTGCATTGGCATATCAACTGCCTGGAGCTGTTGGCAGTGTATCTGGCTCTCCGCCGCTTTTTTCCGGTGTTGGAGCAGAAACACATGCTGGTCAGGACGGACAGCATGGCGGCGGTGGCTTATATCAACCATATGGAGGGTATGCGCTCTCGCCGCATGCCTCAGCTCGCTCGCCGTCTGCTCCTTTGGAGTCACACGCGGCTGAAATCACTGTGTGCCATTCACATCCCGGGCGAGCTCAACCGTGCAGCCGATGCGCTCTCACGGCAGCTAGTGTCCCGAGGAGAGTGGAGACTCCACCCCGATTCGGTCCAGCTGATATGGGCGCGCTTTGGGGAAGCCCCAGATCGATCTGTTGCTTCCACCGAGAACGCACATTGCCAGCTGTTTTATTCCCTGACCGAGGCCCCCCTCGGCACGGATGCACTGGCTCACAGCTGGCCATCGGGCACGCGCAAATATGCGTTTCCCCCAGTGAGCCTAATCGCACAAACTTTGTGCAAAGTCAGGGAGGACGAGGAGCAGGTCTTGTTTGTTGCGCCCCTCTGGCCCAACCGGACCTGGGTTTCGGAGCTCACACTCCTCGCGGCGGCCCCTCCTTGGCGCATTCCCCTAAGGGAGGACCTCCTCTCTCAGGGACGGGGCACCATCTGGCACCCACGCCCAGATCTCTGGAACCTCCACGTGTGGTCCATAGACGGAGCGCGGAGGACTTTGGTGACTTACCGCCCGCGGTACTTAACACCATCACTCAGGCTAGAGCACCCTCTACGAGGCATGCCTACGCCCTGAAGTGGAGTCTATTCTCTGAGTGGTGCGCTTCTCCCCGAGAAGACCCCCGAACTTGCCGGATTAGCATTGTGTTATCCTTCCTTCAGGATAAGCTGGAGCGTAGGCTGTCACCCTCCACACTGAAGGTTTACGTGGCGGCATCTCCGCTCATCATGACGCGGTGGATGGCAACACGCTCGGGAAGCATGATCTAATCATCCGATTCCTCAGAGGCGCGCGGCGATTAAATCATCCCGCCCCCCTCTCATGCCCTCTTGGATCTCTCAATAGTCCTGGTGGCTGCAGAGAGATCTGTTTTAGCCACTCGATTCTGTATTCTGTCATTATGACAGCTCTGCTGATCGCATTGGCGCCATTCAAGAGAGTTGGGGATCTGGAGGCATTTTCGGTCAGCGAATCGTGCCTTGAATTCGGGCCGGGTTACTCTCACGTTGTCCTGAGACCCCGACCTGGCTATGTGCCCAAGGTTCCTACCACCCCATTTATAGATCAGGTGGTGAACCTGCAAGCGCTGCCTGCGGAGGAGGCAGGCTCAGCCCAAACTCACTGCTTTGTCCCGTTCGCGCCTTGCGCCTTTACGTGGAACAAACGCAAAATGTAAGATCATGTGAACAGCTCTTTATCTGTTATGGTGGCCGGCAGAAGGGAAGTGCCGTGTCAAAACAGAGGTTGGCCCACTGGTTAGTTGATGCCATCGCCCTCGCTTATCAATGCCAGGGCGAGCCGCGCCCTCCTAACGTGAGAGCGCACTCCACTAGAGGTGTCGCTTCCTCATTGGCGTTAGCACGCGGCGCCTCTCTCACAGATATCTGCAGAGCTGCGGGTTGGGCGACACCTAACACATTTGCGAGGTTTTATAACCTCCGAGTGGAGCAGTTTTCTCCCGGTTATTGGGAAATCCCAATCAATCGGGGGAGAATTAAGCTCGGTGTCACAAACGCTTGCTGCGCCAGGCTCCCTAAACCGGAGATGCGTGCGCTTTTTCCTATTCTACTAGTAAGTTTCCCTTCCCAGGCGAACCCTAGAGAATTCCTCCGAGGCCCCCAGCATCGACTCAGCGGAGGAGTCGAGTGCATGGCTCAGTGTGCGGTTGGTATGCCCATTAGGTCTACACGCATATTGAGGATCGGTGCCAGCTATGTGCATCCCCATTTGGTGATGTCATATGCATTATTACCACAGTGTGTTCCCCCTTATTAGGCGGTCCCGTGTCTTCCCTAAACCGCTAACCAGCTTATCATATGTAGCACTCCCCCTCATTAGGGCTAGTCCATATGTCTCCTTACCATCAGGTCTCCCCTTTTAGGGTAGCAGGTGGTCTCCGCTGCGTCCTCCCCCTTCGGGGACTGGCACGCTTTCCCAACGTACTGTCGTATTTCCAAAATCCCTAGTCTATATTAGCTAGGTAAAAGCACACTTACGACCCCTGATTTAAAACTTTTATTCCCATGTAATGGTAATATGTTGGGCCTAGGGGACGTTGGAAGGTTGCGCTCTTGGTGATGTCAGTGCGCTCACGCTTTGGCTTGGCAAACTACACATCAGAGACGCGACAGGCTTAGCTGCTGTGGCGCTTTCCATACAGTCTCCCAAAAGTCTGTTTAATAACAGACACACGTTGAAGTTCCCATATGAAGGGGAACGTCCTGGTTACGTACGTAACCCACGTTCCCCGAATAGGGAACGGAGACGTGTGTCTCCACTGCCACAGCACCTGAGTCTCCAGCTGGGAGCTGAGCGATCGGCTCTTCAGCAGGCAAATTCTGATGAGCTGGCTCCAGCAGCTGACTGATATAGCCCTAATTGGCTCATCAGTTTCAGCTGTGGAGCTAAGCTCCGCCAATTCAATTGGCATTTCATTGGCCCGTTTTCTTATCTTCAGATGTGATTGGTCGTCTAAAGCACTCCCAAAAGTCTGTTTAATAACAGACACACGTCTCCGTTCCCTATTCGGGGAACGTGGGTTACGTACGTAACCAGGACGTTATTTTTCTACCCAAATGTTGGGTTGAGGCATTTGGGTAATTTTTGGAGGTTAATTTCTATGTCTTGGGTAGTTTTTGGGTAGTGCTATGTAAACAAACCTGGACTATTTTCTGGGTAATTATTGCTAGGAGTTCGTTCGTTCGTTCGTTCGTTCGTTCGTTCATTGGTTCGTTCGTTCGGTCGGTCAGTCAGTCAGTCGGTCGGTCGGTCGGTCGGTCGGTCGGTCGGTCGGTCGGTCGGTCGGTCTGTCTGTCTGTGTGCGTGCGTGTGTGTTTAAATGCAGTGTTTTCATTGCATTTAAACAAATTAGTAATTTTGTTTATCATGTGGTAATGATTTTAAAAGAAAATTACAAATTACATTTAAAAATATTATCAATTTATTAAATCAAATTAACCTGTTATTTAAGTAAAAATAACCAATTGTTGGGTAGAAAAAAACAACCCATTTATGGGGTTAAAATTAATAACCCAATTTACCTGGTTCATTGACTTTTCCCTGGTTTCATCCCTTCTATTTCTAACAACACCAATAAAGGCAAAAACATCAAAAAATTGTATCTAAAAAAAATATAAATATTTAATAGTTACTTTTATTGGCCTATTTTCAACTTTGAAATGCTACAGCGCTCAGCATAATTGAGTACACCTTATTTTGAAAATGAATATTTTTATCCATTTCTCAGTGAATATAGACAGTGTATTTTGGTGCATTTAAATAAAACAGATTTATTAAACAGATATATTTATTACAATAATATTTTAATCACCAAACATATTTACAAATTGAAAGATTGTATAATTAAATTCAAGCAAAATATTGCAAAATAAAATAACAGCCTACCACAATTTCAACTAAAGTTTTACATTTTTTTTGCTTCTCTTGATTTTTCCTCTTTTTTAAAAATCGTATTTAATATTTTTCTATAACATATAAATTTGGGTGTACTAGTTTTTGGACCGTTACCGTAAGTTATTTTGTTAGATAAGCCCCAGATCTAATGTATATGCACAAAATAATATTGTACAGCTTCCTATTAAAAATATGAATTTCAAAGAGAGATTTGTGAGAGGTGTACTATCAAATTTGTTTTATTTCGGCTAGAATAAAAGCTATTTTTTATTTTTTAAAAGCCATTTTAGGGTCAAAATTATTAGCCTCTTTAAGCTATATTTTATTTTGATAATCTACAGAACAAACCATCATTATACAATAACTTGCCTAATTACCCTAACCTGCCTAGTTAACCTTATTAACCTAGTTAAGCCTTCAAATGTCACTTTAAGCTGTATAGAAGTGTTTTGAAAAATATCTAGTCAAATATTATTTACTGTCATCATGACAAACATAAAAGAAATCAGTTATTAGAATAAGTTGAAATTGGGGGAAAAAAATAAACAGGGGGGGCTAATAATTCAGGAGGCTAATAATTCTGACTTCAACTGTATTTGAAACATTAAAAGTTGTCAGAGCATAAATTAAAGTCCATTTAAAAGTGCCATTTAAAAGTGCAAAAACACCTGTTAATCACAAATTATCTGTTAAGATGTAGTTTCAGGAAGTTTAGTTTTTCTCTTGAGAAGATTGAAAGTTCCTTAATGGATTTGATGACTTAATAAAGGGTCAAAAATAATGTGCACAAAATATTGTGCCAATGTCCTCTATCTCTTTTTGCCATACTGTATTTTATAATTATAAAAATTAATATACATTTAAAAGGATAGTTCACTCATTTCTGTTCATTATTCACCCTCCATTTATTATGATACTTAGAGGTCTTATGAAACAAAGTAATCAGTCTGTGCAACTGTATCAACTGTACATTATACACAATTTTATTGTCCTTAATCCACAGCCACTGCTCTCGGTCTAAAGCACACTCATTACAGTCTGAGTCATTTTTTTATAAGACCTTCTTTCTGTTTTTCTCAGTTCTGAGACTCATGCTATTATATAATTCTCTCTCTCTCTCTCTCTCTCTCTCTCTCCCATCCATGTGCTGATCAGGATCAAACCTGTGTATCTTCAGCTGTTAGCCAGTCAAGAGCCACAGGGCAACAGGCTGCTGGCATGAGATGTTGCCTTTTTCTGTGTTTTGCTCTATGACCACAGAGAAGATCTCAAGCTCTAACATCTGAATTTGGAGTCAATATGACTCAAGCCTCCAGCTCTACAAAAACTCTATTTATTCAGACAAAACCCTGCATCTTTTAGACATCTGTACTTTATGCCACATGGCCAAACGCTGTTTACAGAAAAAAACAAGAGAGTTTCATAAGGCAGTTGAACCTCACAGAGCAGAATTTGTTTGTTCATCAGTTTTGTTTTCTATCTCTCTCATCTCTCCAGACCATTCCAAATTTTCTGTACGCAGAAATACATGTTTGACTTTCCAAACACAGTTAACAAACATAACTAACCTAATCTATAGAGAGATATCCTAAAAGCACTACATTTAAGATATAGTGTGCTCAGACATTCTCTGTGAATTTACTCAGCCATAGAAGCCATCTTAGATCTTAGTGACTTTTGTCTTTAGCAGAACATTACAAATATTTTTTAGTTAAAACCATGATTCTTGATGATTTATATAATGGAAGACAATTACCAGCAGTTGTGATAAAAACAAAAACACAGTATACAACAGGCAAAATAAAATGAATACCCATCCTGACATCTTATGACACAAATAAAGATCTGGTCTGTGCAAGAAACATTATACAACAATTCCTCCTGTAGTCCACAGCCTTAATAAATAATAAATTCTAGCACTAATTTGAACATCAGCTAACTGACAAGATTTCTGCACTGAAATAAATAAGATTTCTGCAAAACTGTTGCAAATAATTTATATGGGTTAAATTGAAAACAAACAAATAATATTTAGTAATGTTCAACTTAAGTTGTTCAACCTAAATATTTTTTTTAACTTAAAAAAACTTAAAAAAAAAAAAATAGAATAAAAAATAATATATATATATATATATATATATATATATATATATATATATATATATATATATATATATATATATATATATATATATATATATATATATATATATATATATATATATATATATATAAAATCCAAGGAATCATCTTTGAATCAAGTGTGATACTGCACTGTAAAATGTACAATATATTCTTGATAAGAGCTAATCATGTACACATCATGTACTGTAATAATTGTGACATCTGAACCTGTTGCTTCCTGGTTCAGAAATATTTCCAGGATTATTTACATTATTACTTAATGCCAATAATACATTAAAACTACAATGTTATAATGACACTGCATTAGCAACTAATTTCAAAGGATTAGGAGTATGCATAACTTCAAATTATTATACAACAATTCTGCATTTTATTCATCCAGGGTTTCTGCAGGTTTCTTCGGGTCTAATTATGGGACGTCTTATGGGACGTAGATGTATTGCTTTAGTTTACTTTCAGTAGTTAGGGAATTTAATTAGGAGAATTTGCTGTAAAATGTTTAACAGCTGTTGTGAATTGTATCTCTTTGCAATAAAAAGTTGAGATGGATTATTGGTGACTGAGTGTCAGCCTGATAGGGTAGCTTTACCTAGACATAGGAAAATTAAGACCTGTTTAAAATGATTTAAGACTGTCACGGTACGTTGAAAAGACGATACATAAAGGTGGGATCCAAGTGCATTTAATGAATAAATAATTGTGCAGACAACAGAAAAACAACAGAACATCCAAAAATCAAAGTATCAAAAGAACAGTAATAAACAAAACAAGAAACTAAGGCAAGGTATGGGATCACAGCACATGAACAACATACCATACAAAAACAGACGAGTGCAGGGTGTATAAATAGTCCAAGTGATGTTTTATAAACAAATTTCAGGAGGAGCACGCGCAGAAGTTTCAGTATCAAATACGTCATTGACAATTATTCTATTATCCAACCAGTTCTTGACCAAACCCCTTTAATACCAAAGCTGTCTTACCTGCAGCATCTTACAACTTTAGCATCCCTCCACCACCCCGTCACCTCACCTCTTAAGCATTACAATCCCGGGGGGAGCGTTCTGGGGCCGGGCTAGATACTTCGCTCGAATCCCTATTCCTCTTTGTTTCCTGATAAGAGGAATAACTCGAGTTTGGGTGTCTTCCCCGAGCTCAGAGCCCTCTCCCCGGACAGCACGCCAAATACGCTTTATTCTGAAACTATTGCAAGTGTGAACTCGTGAAACAATCAATAATGACAGGATTCAGCTGCGTGTGTGATCAGTGAAAGTGAAACCTGGTGTATGTGTAGTGGAATGTAGGGAGTTGTAGTTCATGACTAAATTGTAGTTCACCAGCGATCTCTGCAGTACTTGATTGTGGTGAACATGACAAAGACCTACAACCCAATAATCAGTGAATTTAAGACCTTTTCAGGTCTAAAATTTTGTTCCTTTGTCTTGTAAGCTGATGCTTCATGAATATGTATCTGTCTATGAATTTAGAGATATCAAAAGACAACATGCACATCCATTCCCTAATTCACCCCGGCAGCTCAGATCATTCTGTTTCTGTACGACTGCACACCTTTACAAATCATAATCTCTCAGTCAATAATCTTAAATCTGATTTATGAATATTGCAGCTTTTTCCTTCTACCCCATATTCAGATCATTTTTCCTGGGCTAGATCATCTGCTTGTTTATTTATTAGTGTGCTGATGAGCGCATGTGAAAGATGTGTCTGTGTTGATGTAGTGTGCCTGTCTAAACAGTTTGTCCCATGTTTGCTTCTCTGCCTTCAGGGCAAGCAGCTTCTGTTGTGTGTGGTGTAGGTCCACGGTGTACTAAAGAGGCTCTCATAAAATCCTCATTTGTCCCTCTGTAACCAGCATCAGCCTAAGAGAGCTTTCATTAGCCTACGTTCTCCCTGCCTCATCTGTCAATCTTCAGTGTAATGGAGCTTGAAGGGGAGAGAACGGAGCACGGAAAGAGAGGCAGCTCATGTGGTGATTAATGTTCTTTAAGGCATTACCATAGTTAAAGAGATCAGCCTTGGGCTCTTATCCTGAAACTAACTCTTCTCGCAGACGCGGATCTGTCTGTGTGGACATACCCGCAGCACTACAGTGGTGTAAATAACAGCAGTCACCCTTCATTTACTTTATACAGATGTCTTCGTTTATACAAAAGTTCTGTCTGGTTCTCGAATCTGATTGGCTGATAACTGTGCGATATTCTGCAATATCAGAACTCGTACAGCCTCCTCACACTTCTGTATTTACTCCACCCACATAGAGTGACAGCAGATCAATAGACTCACAACAGTTTGACAAATATTGCAGCTGTTGGACAACATAATTTTACAATATTTTTGAGGCTTTTTTAGGTGAGAATATAGTTGTTTAGATTGCATCTATTCAGTTTATTTATAAGGATAATTATTTTAAACATTTTTAATTTCGTTGATACAGCGCATCAGCATCCATCAGCCTTTCATTGAGCAGAGCAAAGACAGTTGACGTTGTCCATCCACAAAATGGTGACAGGTAGGTTAACTAGTAACAGTTTCTGTTGTTCTGATATCAGCTGCAGATGTTAATGAATGGTGGAAAGAAGTAGTTCCTCATACAGTAGGATTTTTAGACTCTACGTGTTTGATTTTCTTTTTTATATACATGATTATACCGTCGAACAGCTGTTTAAACGCAATATCACACTTGTAGCATTGCAATATGGCTGTATATAGTCACTGGTGGGACACTAAGGCCAACGCACACCTTCCAGCAGTGCCAATATACAGCCATATTGCACTGCTACTTGTGTGATATTGCTCATGTATCATCATTGTTTTTCGGATTGTGTAATTGCATTGGGGATCAAACTGCAAACTTTGCAATTACAGGGTAGAAATGGAATGTTAGTAGGTGACAATGAACTGATGAGTCAAATGGTTCGTTCAAAAACTCAGATTCACAAATGAAAGTGTTCATGGCTCTGTCCCAAATGGCACAACTGATGTGGACCTGCTGTCTTGCTGGCTTACAATGTGCATATATATATATATATATATATATATATATATATATATATATATATATATATATATATATATATATATATATATATATATACATTACATTACATTACATTCATAGCTAATACAACCTGTATATAATGTTCATAGTACAATCACTGCACTATTTAACATTTGCATTGTATAAAATGTTCATAGTACATCCATCTGTAAATATTACCAGAGTTTTTCTATAACTGCACTTTATATCTTATACCTGTATCCTGCACTTGCTGCTATTGCACTGCTGGTTAGACCGAACTGCATTTCGTTGCCTTGTACTTGTACAAGTGTAATGACAATTAAGTTGAATCTAATCTAATCTAATCTAATCTAATCTAATCTAATCTAATCTAATCTACATTAGACTGTGGGTTTCTGATTCATCTTTTTAGTTTTGAGAAGAGTGTTGAGACTGCGCTGATTCATGCTTTGCAGCAGACAGTAAACATGGCATTATGTCATAAAAAATGTGGATTCAGGGGAGGACTGAGAGGGGTTACGGTTCCATTTACATGGGCCAAAGGAGTGAGTCATTGAATTTTTTTCCCTCCAATCCAATTGCTAAATATCTGATTCGTTTACTGCAGGGGTCAAACAATTGGCCATCTATATACAAGTGAGTCATGTAATAAATTATTCAGTTAATTCATCCAAAAACATTGAATCATTAAGGAATAAAACCTGCTTGATCAGGGTGTCCAATTTATAATGACTAAGATAATAAATTTAATGATGATTATGATGATGATTATAATGAATCAGATTTTTGTTTTCTGATTAGTTTACTGTTTATTGATATTGGTCTTAAAGGGATAGTTCACCAAAAATATTTGTTCCAAAACTTTATGAGTTTTTTTCTTCTGTTAAAGGTGCTGTATGTAGGTTTTTTGACTCTTATAAAGCATAAAAATACCATAACATGTTTGCAGATATTTAAGAAACATGCTAAGTGAACATTCATGTTTATCTAAAAAACAATGCTAAAGTCAGATATTCAGCTTTGAAAATGTGCGTTTCATGCCGGAATATCTGTCTTTGTTTCGGTAATGTTAACCTGCCCAATGCTAATTTAGCCAGTTATATTACAGCACCCCGGGTTGCCTTGGTGGAAAACCGTGTATTTCATTCTTTCAGTCAGGAAGGCTCTCAAAGCATGTGTCCGCAACTGAAATGGAACCTCCAGGGGATTCAGTTCTACATGAGGTGGTCATTAATTAGCAAATAATATAAATATTACAAACATTAACATTAGGTGAGCAGGTTACATTATAACCCTGTGTCCTAACATCCCCCTAAGGACTGAGATTTGCAGTGATTTGTGCTGACATTACGACATAAATGTAAATACATTTCATTTTGTAAATACATTTCATTCAGAAGCACAGAATATATGTGCACTAAGTGCACTCCATTGAAATAGTAGGGTTTGCAATTTAATTTGTACATATTAAACCTCTAACATTATCAAATGTACATGCTGAATCACTGATATGTGTTTAGTTCTAAAGTTAAATTTCAAACAGTTTACTTTATTTTCAAGATCTGAGCTGAACTATCTGCTGCTGCTTTCAGTAGTATGACAATAAATGTCATGTAAAATGGCATTCAAACTCACATTATTGGCATTTAACACTGAATAAAGCACATGAGATGTGCCTGAGGACATCATTGTCAGTTTTCAGTTGTTCAGCTGCAAGAAATAGAAGCCTCTAAAATATAAATTTTTCTAAAATATTAGTTTCAGGTGTTACTTAGGACAAAACTCATTTTAATATGGAAAATATTCCTTCTATAGCATGCCGTCACTTTTATTTAGAACACAACTTAAATCCGCCTTAAATCATCCTTTAGGCTTAACAGTCAGGCACACTCCTGTTGGTGTCCTCAATCTGGCAACCTTTGAACTAGGAGTGCAATACCTAGTTAAACCACTGGGTGTCAAACTTACATACTGCACCTTTAAACACGTAAGCCGTAACCATTGACTTCACTAGTATTTATTTTTCCATATCATATATATGTATATACTGTATATTCTATATAAAATGCTGGCTTTCACACAACTGATTTGTGTTGGGACAACACGAAGGAATTAAGTTAGCTTATTAGTTTTTACAAATGTAATGAATTGAGCATAAAACAATTAAGTTCATCCGCGAAACCCCCCGGTCCACACTTTGCTAACGGGTCACTTTCTTTTTCATATTCGGGCTGAGGGCGGCATGATCGTCCTTTGCCTAGAGCGGCAATTCAGCTTGCTCCGGCCCTGTGTGTGTGTGTGTGTGTGTGTGTGCATGTGTGTGTGAAAAGAGCAGGTTGAGTGTGACAAGCTAGGAGATCTCCTTGCCAGTTCTTGAAGTTTTTGCTCAATAAAAAAGTTAGTCGTCGGTATTTTCAAGTCCATCGTCTGTATTTACATTCACCCACTGGCAGCCAAGATCCACGCCTTACACTATGAAGCGTGTATGCACGGTGACTACTTTTATATTGTTGATTAGCTGGGCATTTCACTCTGTCTCGCGCTGAAGGCTGTCACTGTCAACCAATCGCAACAGGCTGTCATCGGTCCAATCAGCGCAGATTAGCTTCGCGCTGAGAAGGGGTTTGGGAACAAATGAATCGCTGAACGATTCATATGGGAGTCGTTGGGATAATTAGGTAAAAATAATTGCAGATTATAAGACCATGAAAGTGTTTTTTGACCTTGCATGCATATTAGACTGTTGTTGGAGACCCTTACAATCAAAATATGACCCTATTTCATGTATAATAGGGGCTCTTTAATGCATCACTTCTGAGAAGCATGTTTGAGCTATCATACTGTACATATTAATACTCATTTGAAATAATTTGTTGATTAAAATAGCCAGTAGCTGTGTTTTTAGAAAATGGTAAATTAACATATACATATATATATATATATATATATATATATATATATTATACATGTTAAAAATCCATATAAAACGGTTGCAGTGCAAATGACATTGCTGTTAACCATTACATTTTTTAAGCATTCCACATTCCATCTCAACGACAATGTAAGAAGTGAGGCATTTAAGTTGAAAAATTATTGGTCAGGGTCATTAAGAGAAAAATTATAGAGAAAACTTTTTTAAATAACACCTCTTCATTGCAGACAGTGAGCTACGCTGACCTACTTTTGCATGCCCCTTTATGGATTACAAGAACAAGGAATCATATGCCTTGTAAAAGTGACCATAATAGTAATCAGGTCATATTATCTCTAACAACCATCTTCAATTTAATGACGGTGATGTCATTTCATGGTCCTGCAGGAAGACTGGGTTTTCCTCTACCTGAGACAGTTGAGTGAGTCATATTTGGGCATGCAGCAGGGGTGGTCCTGGCTCAAACCTGAACACCCACACTGAATTTACAGTCATTTGGGGTATTCACATATTTTCCCAGACTTGGCAAGTAACATTGTTTTTCAACGACCTCATTAATCAAGCCACATATGAAACAAAGCTTTTTTTAACACTTAGTGAATGACTAAGACACATCCAGACAAGCACCGGGAAATATTTTGCAGTTTTTAACTTGGACATGCTGTAGAATTTGATAAATGGCTTAGCAATTGTTACCCAGTGTGATGTTATACAGGCTTTTTTTGATAAATTTGACAGTAAAAAAAAAACTGACTCTTAACTTGAAGAAACAAATGATAAACAGAAGAGATAGAGACAGGAATAAAATTATGTAGTTTCTGCAATACTAATGTCAAGAAGTGGAAGCATAAAAATAAAGCATATTTAAAAAAAAAGCTCAGCAAACACCCCATTCCACCCACCACATCCTTTCTTAAAGATTATCCTTACAATATTTTACTTTTTTATATGGGGCTTTAAGACAGAGAGGTAATTTGTGGCACAAATTTAGTTCAGGCGAAAAATGAAACAAAGTATTTATAATACTTCTATGTCATATACTTTATCTTCAACATTCACAGTATAGAATAACCATATAGATATCATTAAAATGTTGAATCAAAAGTAATTCAGAGGAAATGTGATCAGATACTTTACTTAATCCTTATGTATTGTTGGGGATGTTTTCATCCACTCTGAGGCGATTTTGATTCTCAATTTTGCCATAACTTTTTCTGAGTTTCAGCTAGCAGAATGATTCTTTGTGACAAATCTTATTGTGTCACATATTTGAAGAAAATGTTTAGATTTCTTTTTTTAAACTCAACAATACACTCTGAGCAAAATTACTAGCCTTTTGTTAGGTTAGGGATGAAAACATCCACTAAATTAAACTGCTGTAAAAATGCATCAGATAAATAAATAAATAAATATATATATATATATATTTTTTTTTTATTTATTTTTTTTATTTTATTTTTTTGCATAAATCTGTTAATCAACTTTAGTCCTGATCAAAACGACTAAATTGGTTAGGAAATTACAGAATTTTAACTCTTTAATTGTCAAATTCATGAATTATGTCACTGATTTGGTGAGAAAACACACAAAATGACGTATTTTCAACATAAAAAGTAATCGTGGATTTATTTTTACCCTTTATCACAGTCTTGGACATGTGAAACAACATTGTCTTTGATGCATTGTTTTTGCATTTGTTTCTCCCTATGTTACTGACTTCCATTATAACCACATTCTTTTTTTTTATTACAAAACTATGACACCATATAATCATTCATTCTTGATTGTTGGTGGTTTTCCCTGTGGGAACATGTAAAATTTGTCATTTTTACTGTTGATCATCAGTTGGCACCATTAACCCTAGATAGGCCTGTGCAAAAAAAAGCTTAGTTTCTAGATTTTATATGGAGTATAACAGCAAATTAAAGTGTGCGTATGTGTGTCTATGAGTGTGTGAAAGTGACCCTTATGCACTTACCTTGATGTGTCTGAGAAAATCAAAATATGCATCTGAGCTCTCAGAACTACATGGAGTAAACAAAAACAAAGACTGTTATGCACCATCAAATGTGGTTATAATGGAAGTCATTGGGGCAAATACAGCCACCAACATTAAATTAAGGAGAAAAAAATGAAAATCTAACAATGCATCAAAGGCAATGTTGTTACTAATCGTTCACATGTACAAGACTGTGATAAAAGATTAAAAAAAAAGTCCAATCAACAATTTTTATACTGAAAACACATCATTTTATGTTAATTTGTTGATTAAACAGTTAAAATCCTGTCATTTTATAAACAATTTAGTAGTTTTGATCAGGACTGATGTTGATTAACAGATTTATGCAAAATATATATATATTTATCTGATGCATTTTTACAGCAGTTTAATTCAGTGGATGTTTTCATCCTGAACTTAACAAAGGGGTTGTAAAATTGAACAGTGCACAAGGGTTAAAATAAGCAATTTATATACACACAAACACTGAATTTATTCAGAATTTTGATATGGTCCTTTAAATACGCCTTCATGCTGAGAGTGCTTCAGATTCTTGATTGTTTACATAAACTTTCTGAATATACAGGCCTCATTCAGAAGGAAATGTAGACCAAGAAAAATGATTGATGATGTATTGTTTGCTCTCTATTTACTATTATTATCATCCTCCAATATGAATTAAAAAAATCATTAAATTAACAACAAGACCTAGCACTCAGTCTACAGCAGTGTTTTTCCGCTCTCGATCTCTCTCTCTCTCTGTGTTGAAGGTTATTCAATGACCTGCTGATGCATTTCTTCTAACACTGCTCAAATCCAGAGGATGATGCCTGATGCCCTGATTTGACGTCACAGCCTTCAAAGGCCTTCAGTGTTTGAATCAGCGGCAGACGGGTCTCAATGGAGCGATACGTGTCTGAGGAAAAGCAGCAGCACTGAGAACAGAAGTAAAGACAGTCCAGATTGGACAATAAAAGACGGCAGCTGCTGTGCGTTTGGAGTGCACTTCAGTGACCCTTCAAGGATGGTGGCCTGCTCCCGTCTTGTAATTACCTGCGCTCTCTGCTATGCTAGCGTGAATTCGGGCCGCCCTTGTGAGGTGTGAGAGCTTTTTTATCTGAAGAGAGCACAACTAGCGTGAGTGTGTGAGACATCTATTTCCTTTGTTTTCGGCTGCCATAGCAGATGGGAGTTGATGCTGATGCCGAGTTCAGTCAAAGTCTCAGATGCGCTGCCAACTTCTGATCTTAGTGTGGTCATGTCGTGAACGATAATATGCCCTCTGATGATCATTTCGCCTACTGTGTTTGTTTGTGGAAATGAAGCAGTCGTCCTTGGAGTTAAACTTCTCAAATGGTTAATTGCTTTAATTATAGCAATCCAATAAGCTGTGATATGTTAAATGTGAGACGCTGTGTTGGTTTTATCGCACAGGCTCTTATGAGAAAATTACATCAGGATCATAAAAAAGTCATTTTGGTGGCAGAACGAAGTATGGACGATGGTACTAGTTCACCCAAACATTTAAAATGGCAACACAGGAAAAAGTACCCTTGTATACTTCTCTGGAGAATGCGAATTTTGAAGCCAGAGCTACGTATGGCTGCATTTCATTGTTAAAACGAACACTACAGGGCAACACCGCCAACGGGTTCTGTTTCTTTACCCTTTGTGTGGACTACTTGGACTAGCTCGCCGCGTACGTCAGCAAACTTGAGACGCAGAGAAGAGTTGATCGCAACAACGGGGTTCGAGTCTGGTGAAAAACAGTTCCAGAAAGCAGGTAAAACAAAAACAAAAGGCAAAAAATAAAATAAACAAGTAAATAACAGGGTCAGAACGTGGTAAGATCTGAAAATGTGCAAAAAAATCAGGCGGCCATGAGAGCTTTTTTTGTTTTCTGGATTGCTTTTGAAAACACTGTTGGTTGGGTTTAAGAAAGGCAGAGTGTTGGTTAATCAGTGCTTTTGAAAACACTAACGGTTGGGTTTAAGGAAGTCAGTGGACGGGGATCAGTCGGTCGGACAGTCAGTGAGTCAGTCAGTCAGTCAACAGTGGCCTCTGGTACATTTACGTGAGAACAGCAGGCACAAATGACACTCACAAGAGAAATTTGAGATTTGAAAAAGCGTACACAGTGGCCTCTGGTGGATTTGTGAAAACAAAAACTGCAAAAAAATATACCTCCTACGATGTATTTCGCTCTCTCCAGAAATATATATATAAATATAGGGGTTGTATCAATAATGAGTCTGGGTTACAAACTGAGCTGAAATTAGGAATTATTTAATGCCATATCCCAATAAAGTATATTTTGCATCTTTTGAGAGTTTTTCAGCATGCAATTTAGAGCTGCATGATTTTGGATAAATTGAGAATTATGATAAAAAAATGTAATCACAATTCTCCCATGATTCTAAACAGACAACTAGTTACAGTAATTGAGTTCAGTAGAAAATCTGACAACACTTTAATTGTTACTGTCTATTTAGAAAGTATTTAATTATTTTATGATTTTATTTAATGACTTACTCAGAAAGACTTCACTTGTTTCATTGAGAAATCCACTTATTTGAATGATATTCTGGAATGAATGATTTAAATGAAATTCAATGAAATTTTCAACAGTTTTTCTCTCCATGCTACTGTAGACATTAGTTTTTACATGTGAACCATAAACTTTCGTGCCAGTACTTTTGTGGTAATGTGAAGGTTTTTTAACATTGGCCAGATATTTTCTTACTAAAGGGGAGATAAAAAGGTCTGTGTTAATTACCATTGGAAAACCTGTAAAGCTACAGCAACTTGGTCACTTGAGCACATCTTAACCAATTACATAGTATCTTTTAATCTCCTTTCCTGTGTACTGCCAAAGAGGCAGCAATAGCATTAGCCATTATGCTTTTTGGGCAAAAGGATTCAGGCTTGCCTTCAACAGGCTTTTGAAGTGGCAACACAAATGCAGATTTGAATTATTTGCTCCATCACACTTGTCAAGGATTGGACTTTAAGCTCATGTCTGTATAGTAGCTATAGGGCGCAGCTCAAACAAATCTTTCATCTGTGCGACCATCCTGCTCTCCTCTACTGTTGTCATATGTACAGACTTTGACACCAATTGGTAATGACATTTTAAATATATGTTACAAAACTAGTGTATTATGCTTGGATGTTGGGCAGCACTGAGTGGATTCTTAAACACTGTTGAATGGTTATTGTGTTCACATGCTCAACAGATATTTATGTCATTGGCTACAATGATCATTATTTCACACTCGCTTCTACTTTAGACAACACTGCATTATTCAGCAATAAATATTTATAGTTAGCATTTTTTTACTTATTTTGAACAATTGCGAATCTGTTTTTGAGCAAGTGGGATGAGTTGATGTAACATTCCCTAAAATTCATCAATAAAAAAAAATCTATGACCTGTAATCAATGTGATTCATCAATTGCTGAATTCAATACAAAAATTAAGCAAATGGAGCAAAACTTAAAGGAGCTTGCCATATTTTAAAAATTTTTGCCTGAGATTTCCTTCAAATTTTGGACTACTGTGACAAATGTTCAACATATGTTCAAATTCCTTCTGTGCCATCTGCATTGTTTTGCATAAAATAACATTATATTTGTATACAAAAAGAGCTGGTGTGTGATACAAAGTAACAAGAAATGCCAGGAAAAATCAGAAAAGCCTCCACAAAGTCATTTTAGGCTGCAATATTTTTTTCTCACAAAGTCCCAGAAGGGACTGTTTGAGCACAGGGCAGACAAAAGAAAAAACAGCCATAGACAGACCCCTGTCAGGAAAAATCCCTGACTTTCAATGTCTGGAATAGACCTTTTAAAATTCTACAATGTTCCAGAAATTCCATGACCTGTGGGAACCTTGATGTTCTCATTTAGGCTAGAGCTACAATAACCATCATGTCTACACAGCGCACAAAACACCTCTGTACTTACTCCTAGTATTTTCAATGAAGACAGGGGAACTGGTTATCAAAAAAATGTGAAAAAGTGTGGCATGTGTTAAATATTTGAAAAAAATAACTCAGATATTTTCTAATAAATTAAAAAGTAACATAACTAGTAACTGGTAACAGGTAATCTGGTAATCTGATTACATAACATGCATTACTTACAGTATAATGGAATAAGATTGCACTGGTGTTTGAATCATGGCCTTTTAATGATTCATTTCACAGCTCAAATGTCATATGAGAAATGTATTGTCTATTCAGCTGTAATTCTGTATGTACGCCACACTTATTTTGTTAATCCTTCTTGGTTAAAAGTTGATTTGAATTAGAGCATCTGCTCAAAGAAAATATGTTAATGCAAAATGTAAATGTGTGAAGAACAGACTGTTCACTGAAAATGATCCCCATCCGCTCAAAACACTCAAAATCTCATTTGCAGTTCACACTCATTCATTCAAAACTTGTCACCTCAAGATGTGCTGTGGCAGGTCTGATGTCAGTGATGTCAAATGCTTTCGGCTCTTGCTCGTTTTGTGACTGATTGTAGCACACCAAGTTCAAATAAACCAGGTTCAAATGTATGCTTTTGAATCACATTTGAGTCTTGGAATAAACTGACAAACTGATGCACATCATGAATAAGTTCTTAATGTATTGGAGGATGATTCATTCTCAATTATTCCCTCATGCACTGAATTGTTAGGAGCAGTCAAAAAATGGCCATACGATAAAAATATTTTATAATACGATAATAAAAACAAAAGGAATAGTTTTAAAAATATATTCATACAAAAACTTTTATATTCATACATGTAAAACGTAACATTGCAGTCAAGATTTGCTCCTGAACAAATATTAAATAACTGTGGCCAAATATTGCCATTATTTTACACTTCACTTTTACCCACTATACAGACATACACTCACTGGCCACTTTATTAGGTACATCTTTCTAGTACCGGGTTGAACCCCCTTTTGACTTCAGAGCTGCCTTAATACTTCGTGGCATAGATTCAGCAAGATATTGGGAATATTCCTCAGAGATTTTGGTCCATATTGACATGACAGCATCACACAGTTGCTGCAGATTTGTCGGCTGCACATCCATTATGTGAATCTTCTGTTCCACCACATCCCAAAGGTGCTCTATAGGATTTAGATCTGGTGACTGTGGAAGCCATTTACATTATCCTGCTGGAAGTAGCCATCAGAAGATGGGTACACTGTGATCATAAAAGGATGGACATGGTCAGCAACAATACTCAGGTAGGCTGCGGAGGTGACACAGTCCTCAATTGGTACTAATGGGCCCAAAGTGAGCCAAGAAAATATCCCCCACACCATTACATCACCAGCAGCAGCCTGAACCATTGATACAAGGCAGGATACATTCATGCTTTCATGTCCTTGACGCCTAATTCTGACCCTACCATCCAAATGTTGCTGCAGAAATCGAGACTCATCAGACCAGGCAACGTTTTTCCAATCTTCTATTGTCCAGTTTTGGTGAGCTTGTGTAAATTGTAGCCTCAGTTTCCTGTTCTTAGCTGACAGGAGTGCACCAGGTGTGGTCTTCTGCTGCTGTAGCCCATCCATCTTAAGGTTCGTGCATTCACAGATGCTCTTCTGCATACCTTGGTTGTAACGAGTGGTTATTTGAGTTACTGTTGCCTTTCTATCAGCTCGAACTAGTCTGTCCATTCTCCTTTAACCTCTGGCATCAAAAAGGCATTTGTAGCCACAGAACTGCCACTCACTGGATATTTTCTCTTTTTCTGACCATTCTCTGTAAACTCTAGAGATGGTCGTGTGAAAAGAACAAAAAGAATGAGAAGAACAGTGCTAAAAGTGAGGCGTGGTTCCGCCGTCGAATCTTTGTTAACAAGTTAACTTTATTAAAAAAAATTGATACGGTAAGTGTCCATGAGAAGGGTGCTGCAATGGAAAGAAAGCAACGAATAGCCAATAACCCATCTCTGAAATCATTGAACCACATATTCAAATAAGCACTATTGTAAAAAATTAATTGTATATTTGAAGTTTAAACAACGATCTTACCTGAAAAAAGTCTCAGAAAAGCATAAGTGAGTTCCGTGTCAATATTTTGTTTTTAAATAATACTCATAATTACTAGGCAGGTAAACAGTTATAAATGGTTGTGTGTTTGCAAAATGTTTGCTTTAGGTCCTGGGTGTGCCACCAATGTCAGGAAAGTGACCTTTTGGTGTTGGTTGGAAAAAATGTCAGCTATAACAAAGCATCCCTCATGAGACTGCAATGGTTCATTGCACATCACTGCATTCAATTCTCCACCTTCAAACAATGGCAGGTCTGCCTGTAAGCCAAGTTACTTATTTGGCCTAGCTCTTCAGAAACAAGCCAGATACCCTGTGGAGATCCCTACCATTCCTTCCAAACAGTGACAGAAGATATCTGTCCCTGCCGAGAGCATTCTTCTGTCTGCAAACTAACCATTACGTCAGCCCGATGATTTAACCTTACTAACAGTATCCACATTCCTTTCATCAGCTAAAAATAGGCACACGTTGGATTAGCGCCATTTTATTACCTTAAAAAAATGGAGAAAGTTAAAGCATGAATCAAAGTGTTTGCATACCACTGAGCTGCCGGATCATTGCCCAAACACAGTCATGGAAAAAAGTGTCATAGCGAGTGACTTCGGGGGCGATGCATATCGAGCATTCCTTCGCCAGTGATAGCTCTTCCATAGTTAGGAAGAGGAACAGCCGAGGACAGCATAGAGCAGTCCTGGCCCACGCCTCCCACTTTCACTCAGCTCTACATCAATACCTCACAGTAATGTTTACAGAGGCGCGTGTGTCAGGGCACGAACCACATACCTCACCTTGTTCTCACGATGCTCAACATGCCATAACAAAATGTAATGAGAACACACACACACACATCCTCTCTTTCTCTCACCCACACTCTGTGTTCCCTCTCTCATACACAGACAATTGTGTAAAGATTTCCCTGAGAAATTCATGCTGGTTATGTTTATTCACACTAAGAGTTTTGTAAAGTTTCTAAATAAAGCTCACCCAAAATGTTATTAATTACTCATCATCATGTCTTTCCAACCTCCTCAGACCTTCGCTCATCTTTGGAACATGAATTAAGATATTTTAAGTGAAATCCAAAAGTTGTTACTTTTATTTTATGTAGGCACAAATGTATTCTCATAGCTTGATAATTTTCTGATTGAACCATTGAAGACACATGGACTATTTTTTGGTGTATCTCTCTGGACTTTGAATGAGTCTGGAACATTGCTCTATGGAGGACAAGAGAGCATTCAGATTTCACCTCAAATATCTTAATTCGTGTTCCGAAGATGAATGAAGGTCTGAAAAGTTTCGAACGACATGAAGTTCAGTAATTTATAACATACATTTAATAACTAACACTATACAAAGAAGAGATGAAGCAATGTTTTCTTTATGAACAGCAGTGTATTTTCATTGGTGAAAGAGTTTTATCATAGCTTGATTACATTAGCATATTTTAGCCATGATTTGCAATTGGACTAAATCTGAACTCTTCTTTTTCAATTGTTTAATAAAATAAAAATATGGCGTAGCAGCATGGCGACTCAGTGATTAGCACTGTCACCTCACAGCAAGAAGGTTGCTGATTCAAGTCCCGGCTGGGCCAGTTGGCATTTCTGGTTGGAATTTGCAAGTTCTCCTCGTGTTCGCGTAAGTTTCCACAGAGTGGAAGAGAGTATTTTAAGTTTATTTTTTTCTCGGCAGCTTGGGTGAAAAAAACGTAACGCTGGGGTGCCAGAAAAAAACAGCTATTAAATAACAGGAATTTACAGTAAAATATACATTTAAAGAAATTACTGTAATTTAAAGTCAGTTATTTTACAGTACATTTATGTTATTTAATGATTGCTATTTTACAGTACATTTATGTGATGTAATGGCTGTTATTTAATGGGTTTTTTTTTTTCCGGCAGCCCAGCGTTATGTTTTTTTCACACCAGCTGCCTTAACGGATTGTTTTTACAGTGCGGTCCCCTCACAGTTCAAAGAGATGCAATGTGATGAATTAGATAAACTAAATTGGCCATTGTGTATGAGTGTGTGTGTGTTTCCCAGTACTGGGTTGTGGCTGGAAGGGCATCCTCTGTGTAAAACATATGCTGGAATAGTTAGCGGTTCATTCCGCTTTGGTGACCCCTGACAAATAAGGGACTAAGCCGAATGAAAATGAATGAATGAGAATATAGCGTATTACACCTTTTTTCTCATTTACAGTATATTTTTACATTTATATTTTTACATATTTTCTCATTTACATTATAGTCTGCTAAATGACTAAATGTAAATGTAAATGTATATTTTGATGGTGCCCTTTAGACATTTTGGTGGTTACACTACATGTCAACTTAAGGTGTGTTTACATTTGCCAGGCTTTTGTTTTGAACTTTTTTTGAAGTTAGTTAAAACTAACTTTAGCGTAATGACTCTGTTAGTGTTGAATAAGAATGGAAACTTCCCTTTGTAGCCTGTAGTGCACAAAATAGGCAGACCCAGGGAAAAAACTCTTAAAAGAAGACGTTTGCTCTATTGAAATATAAACACAACACAACACAAAGACATCTAAATGAATCAAAAAAGTGGATGTGATGTCACACTACAGTATTCTCACCCACTCTTCCCACAATAGTTCAATACTGGCACTGCACAGTATCTCCTTGCAGCAGATCTTTGTGCGTGTGATGAAAGAATTCTTGGCACTGATTTGACTTCTTTACACATTTTATAAGCTCTTCACAAGTTCTCAACAGATAAAAATACCAGCATATGTACGCACATACAACAGGCACATTTACGTAGGTTAACATACCATACAATATAAAAGCCAAGGTTGTGTCTTAAAAATTGCAGCGTGAACATTAAGAACCATGTATAAATGTATGATTTTTATAATTCAGGACCAAAAAACTGAGAGAACCAAATCACAAGACTACTATTAGTCTATGAAAATCCCAAACTTAAATCTGAAGTGATACTCTGATCAGCCAAATGAAATCAAGCATATGGGGCATCAAATCTAAAGGAAAATTGTAAAAAAATGCTGCGTTGTATAGTTCTTAGTTCTCCCAAAAATGAAAAGCTACTCACTCATATCATTCCAAAACAAGATATTTTTTGTCATCTTTCATAACATCATCTCTTCTTTCACAGACCAAACACTACGGAAGAGGCTGCTGACAACATGTAAAACAACCAATTACAGTTATAATGTTCAATGTCTTGTTTAGCGGAGTTATAATGTAATGTTAATGTTCATTACAAGCACTTTGTTGTACTGTATTTTGATTTGTTGGGATGTTTAATCTTTCTCCTGAAGGGTCTGTAGCTAGAGTATGTTTCCATCCACCTATCTTTATGAGCATTTTGGAACATTGCATAAATAATGCATCATGGAAATCACATGATGTGCAAACATTTAGAAAATTGCAAAACAACTTATTTACACAACTGACTTAAATAAACTTTTTTTGATGAGAAGGAAATGTGCATAAACTACAATGGAAACTCATTTACCGAATATATTATAGCAATGGTTCCCTAGCATTTTTATTACCACGTACCATTAAACAGCAATTTTCCCATGAGGGGGTGGGGGTGGGATTGGTGGTTTTGATGGCGTAGCGGGGTGGGGGGGTTGGGGGGGCGGATGAGGCTGGTGGTTGGTTTTAAAAGAATGCCAATGAAAAGAAAGACATAGTGTAATCTGTTTGACCTGACACAGTGGCCATTCAGTAAAGGCACAGCTAAAGAGATGTGTTTTCAGTCTTGACGCAATATGCGAACGGCCCCTAAAAGGCCACAATCAAGATCCAGCAGTTGATCTTCTTGCACAGATATAGTGAATTCACCTGATTTGTTGACAAATGGTCTGCGGATCCATTCCTTGGCAGTTCGCAGGTCCTTCACTTGGCCTTTTACCCTTAGCAAAGAAACTTTCCAAAGACGTTTGTTCCTTACTCATTACTCAAGTGACTGAGATGTAAATGAGAAAATACGGTCATTTTTCAAAATAAAAGATCATTCTGACTCAGATAATAAATAAAATGGAAATAATTCATGATTTCTTTTGCGGCACCAATTGTGGTACTAATTGCGGTACTAATTGATCGTTGTTGCTAGATGAGATATGATTGCGGCCGGAAGTTAACGAGAATGATTTATATTATTTATTACAATTCCAATCTATTGTATTTTATTAACTTCTACCCCCACCCCAACCCTAAACCTAACCATCACAGTAACCTAAAAACAGTAGTTGTACAGAGTATTATTTATGCTATCTATTAAATTACACAATAAATTTATTTTTTTAACGCCTATGCCTGTCATCAAAGTGTTTTGGTAACAAACACTTTGCAAACACTTTTGTCTCGATCTCTCAAAAAGCCACCACATGTTTATTGCTTTTTGTCTTCTAAGATACAAGTAATTTGTTATAAAAGTTAAAAATAAAAGCCTACAGTGGCTTTTCCTACTACAGCAAATTACATTTTTTTCTTTTTAATATTTGGTACCAGTATAACAGGAAGTGATAATTTTGGTCACTTTGGATCATTAGATGGTGCTGTATTTATTTATTATGCTTTATTTAAGGGTTTACGCTATATACCAGTTTTGCATGTAAGTCAAATTCAAATAGAAACATAGATGCTGTACTGAATAGTTTAGTTCCTAAACTAATAAAAGCACATCCGAAACAGCAAGACAAGGCAAGTTTATTTATATAGCACATTTCAAACACAATGGTAATTCAAAGTGCTTTTCATATACAGGAAAAAAAAAAACAAGTATAAAAAAATAAAAACAAATAATAAAAATGATTAAAAACCGATTGAAATGTGTTAAAACAGGTTTTAAAAGAATGCCAATGAAAAGAAAGACATAGTGTAATCTGTCTGACCTGACACAGTGGCCATTCAGTAAAGGCACAGCTAAAGAGATGTGTTTTCAGTCTAATATTGGAGCACATCTGATCACTTCTGGATGCTGATTCCAGCAGCGGGGGATGAAGTAGCTGAAGGCAGATTCACCCTGCTTTCACTGAACCCTTGGAATTTCTAGTTTATTTGATCCTAAAGATCTTAGTTATCTGTTAAGTTTGCATTCAGTGAGCATATCTGTAATGCTAATTAAAATCTTACTAGGTTTCCTTCAAACATAAGCTGCTTTTCCACTTTCGTGCCAAACTGTTCTAAGAACACTTCGGTACGGTTACGGTTGTTTCTCCACTGAACCTGGAACGGCGCGGCACGATTACAAACCTTAGAAATAATAAAATAGCCTATTGCTTTATTCATGGCTGAAGTTTGATTAATTTGATTGACATCCTAGGCTATTGAGACCTTTAATTCGTCTGACTGAGCGTGTGTTTATTGCACGCAGCGCTGTATTTGATAGCACAAAACTCGCTCTGATCCGCGAGAGAACTTTACCAGCGACTGCATGCAGTGCTGAAAGACTTCTTTTTTCTGCTGTGCATCGAATAAAGACACGCTTAACATCATCGATGTCCACAACAACATCACTATATCCATGGAACACGAACTTACAGACTCTTTTAACAACAAGGAAATTACAGCACTTTTTAATTCAAAGCTGAGACTGCTGAAATAAAGATGAAATAATTTAAGTGCTCTATTTTTATAGTGAAAGTGCTCACTCACTTTTGACAAGGCCTGTCCAAAAATATATTTCTGCCTCTATAAACCAAATGCACTATTATTGTTGCATTATCATTGTTTAATTTTCTGTTATGTTCAGAGATTTTAAATATATTATTTATTTCCCCTCCAATCATTTTCAATTATCACATTACATTTTGGTCATTTTCCCTCCAAGTGAAATTTAGCCAGAGCCACGCAACATATGACCTCTAAATAAATAAGGTGCTGTGACATGTACCTATATTTAGCCACCCTTATTTCATAGAGCGGCAAAGTGCTTAGTCATGCAGTTGCTTTCATTTTTATGAACATGAAAAAACTAGTTCAGGCTATTATTTAAATTTAATTGAACAAAGGGAGCCGTGCACATTGCATTACCAAGACAACTACTGATGCGTTTTGTGTAATGTTTCAAAGAGCTTTGTTGCAGCACAAGCTGCAGTGAAAAATGAAACCGTATCCGTGCTGTCTGGGCCAGTTTGGCATGGAATGGAACGGTTCTGCTTAAAGAATGATTCAGCAGGCATATTGAGATGATTCAACAGGCATATTGAGAGTTGGAGCTAAACTCTTTTTGTGGGACCTTTGTGTCTGAGGCCATTTCTACCTGGTTAAAAATTCTAGTCTGCAAGTGTGTAATACTAACACTCAGTGTTAATGGTGGACCGCTATTCTTTCAATATCTTCCTATAGTCTTTGTATTATTCCTCTTAATTGTACTCTTCTAGCCGGAATCTGCAGTATCGTAATACTACTAACTGTAGGAGGTATATTCATTGCAGACCTTCCATCTATGTGGCCACTGACCGTTGATTAATATTTCTTGTCTGTTCCCACTATTCTCTGGTCCTTCCACATCTTCCTCTACCTCGCGGCCTGTTCCTCTCGTTCTCCCTGTCTCTCTCAGTGTAATTCTCACCTCCAGCAGCAGAGCGGCTGACTCACCCACTGCCTCATTAAGCTCCTGCCAAATCTGAGAGATTAAACTGGAAAGGATGATGAGAGGAGGAACAGAAGGGATGGAGGGGTGAATAGACAGAGGGAGCCCCTCCAGTACCTTGCACGTTTAGTGACAAACTGGAGGTCACGCCGACAGCCATAAAACACAGCGGTATATTCTGCCAGCCAATCTCGTTTTTTTTTGTGCCTGGCTCAGGTAACCATAAGATCCTACTACTGAGAAATTGCAGTGTTGGCAATATCCTTCTCACTGTCATTCTCTCTGCTCATCAGTTTTTGACAAGATCACATAATGAGTATTAGAGGTGGTCTGACAGTTCGGCTCGAATGCGATTATCAATTCATCGTTTCGGTTCAATCTGATTTCACGATGCATCACAATACGAAAGATGCACATTCACATTCTATACACATTTTTCAGTTTCAATTCATGTATACAGTTTTCTCATTTAAGCAATTCCTAATTTTACCTGCTGAGAGAAAACAACCTTGGTGAATGTATCAAATAAGCAATAACTACATGTTCAGCATTGTGTTCCACTGCTCAACTAGATTTTCTTCAATGTGCCTTTAGCAGTGACACTGGAGGTCTACTGTACATTCAGTGTCAGTTAAAGACTGTCCCAACAAACTCACAAACAGTGAAGTGTGCCCAGATGTGGGCTTTTAAAATAGCTGGAGCACGTCGGAGTAAATGGCGTAGTGGTTAGTGACACATGCACTCTGGTGCTCACGACAACTGTAGTTTGATTTCAGCCTTGAGGTCTTATGCCAATCCATCTCCTCTCCACATTTTCCTTTCAATACTCTGTCCTATCCATTAAAGGTGAAAACCCAGAAAATTTTTTTTTATAAAAAAAGAAATAATTACTCGCACAACCGCCTCACCTCCCTTGACATAGCATATTTGCTACTCAGTGTGTCTCACCATAATCAAAGTCCCTTTAAGCAAGTCATTTCACTCGGCGGCCATCTTTGAAATGCCTCTCTGGCAGTATGCTCGAGCATTCTGTCTGAATGGGGAAACATCAAAGTCTTCAAAACTGCTTGCCAAGCTTAAAATTGAATTTCATATTTTCGAGCTCCTCCCTCAGAGTATCGTCAGTCTATAGCTTGATGATTGGCTCCTGTACTAGAAGGCGGGATTTATTCATCATATAGTGATCGATGATTGGCTCCTGTACTAGTAGGCGGGGCTTTATTCACCATATTGACCATTACACTTTTCTCAATTCAAAAAGACACGAGTGACATGTCTTGTGTGTTCTATAGCCTTTC